>NC_133122.1:111580630-111838668 GCF_033568475.1 Henckelia pumila
TGTGAAGACTGCATTTTTTAATGGAAACATTAAGGAAGAAATCTATATGATGCAGCCCGAGGGATTCACATCCATGGAAAGTGAGCATAAGGTATGTAAGCTTCAGAGATCGATCTATGGTCTCAAACAGGCATCAAGAAGTTGGAACCAGAAATTTGATGAAACAATAAAGGACTTTGGTTTCATCAAGAACCCGGAGGAACCGTGCGTGTACAAGAAAGTAGTTAAGGATGCTGTGACATTCTTAGTACTTTATGTTGATGACATCTTACTCATTGGGAATGATGTAGGGATGTTGCAGTCAACAAAGATATGGTTGTCAGGTAGATTCTCGATGAAGGATTTGGGTGAGGCGTCCTATATTCTAGGGATACAGATCTATAGAGATAGATCTAAGAGAATGATAGGACTTACTCAAGTTACCTACATCGACACTATATTGAAAAGGTTTTCAATGGATGAGTCCAAGAGAGGACATATACCTATGTGTCATGGAGTCTCTCTATCCAAGTCTATGTGTCTCAAGACTGACGAAGAGATAGAGAAAATGACACACATACCATATGCGTCAGCCATAGAGAGTATCATGTATGAGATGATATCTACCAGACCGGATGTGGCATTTTCTCTGAGTGTCACGAGCAGATATCAAGCCAATCCCGGTCAAATGCATTGGAAAGCCGTGAAGGATATTCTTAAGTACTTGAGAAGAACTAAGAATGTATTCATGGTTTATGGAGGAAGAGATCTGAAATTGGAAGGCTATACCGACTCTAGTTTCCAAAGTGACGTGGATGACTCGAAGTCAACCTCTGGATTTGTGTTCATGCTCAATGGAAGTGCTGTCTCTTGGAAGAGTTCTAAGCAAGACACCACAGCAGATTCCACCACTGAGGCAGAATACATTGCGGCATCAGCTGTTGCTAAAGAGGCCGTTTGGATAAGGAATTTCGTCCAAGAGTTGGGCGTTATTCCTGAAGCTGTTGGTCCAGTCCCGGTGTACTGTGACAACACGGGTGCCATTGCTCAGGCAAAGGAACCAAGGTCTCATCAAAGATTCAAACTCGTACTGAGGAAATACCACATCCTCCGGGAGATCGTGGAAAGAGGGGACATCACTGTCGAGAGAGTGGCCTCTGCAGACAATATCGCTGATCCACTTACTAAGCCCTTGCCAGGACCATTATTTGACAAACATCGCGAAGCAATGGGACTACGTAGTATGACTAGTTGGCTTTAGGGCAAGTGAGATATTGAAAGAGTTGATGCCCCGTTAGCCAACTTGTGGCTAAGGGCTTTGAGAGTCTCTTTTTGTAAACAATCTTTGTTTAATATAATATACGTTCTTTAAATGGCGTTCACTTTATATTATTATTATATAATGATATACTATTGCTATTTTGATAAAGACCTTGAATATACTAAAGTAAGATGAGATAGTGAATATAGAGAGATCACTATCATGAAACACATCTTATGTTCACTGTATATTCTAAACAGTTCCTAGTCAATTGAGCCATCCACAAATAAGGATAAGGATCTCTCGAGATTGAGACTAGCATTTGCGATGCCGAGTACCATGTTTCATTGGTATGGAACATAGAGATGTTCGAAGCATGCAAATGGATATTCATATGATGAATGATCGAACTACCCTATTCGGACTTTCCAAGTGGTTATCACTTATCGAGTGGATATAGTCCGCGGTTTTGGTTGTACACCATTAGTCCTTATTACTTGAATCATCATTGAGACTCTATATGCTAGTACTGTGCTTTGACTCATTTACCGACTCTATTAGGGTCATCAGGTGTCGGGATTGGGTACAGTTACGACACATATAGGAGTCGATGCTTTGTTGTCAAGGATTCACCGCACACTTGCGAGTGTGGATATCCTATGCAATCTGAAGAGATATTAGTGTGACGAATCTTTGGCCAGAGTATATGATGTGTTTTAGGTTACTTGGTTTCCTAGTAGCACATGCGATGTCACTATTTGATCTTTAAGATGCATTGCATAGTTATCGAATCTCGAACGACTCTAGATTTACCAATGGTTGTTGATTCGATCTGGATATATGGATGAAGGGACCGTACTGTACGCTAACCAAAATCTATTGGTTCTTGCAGGCACTATCAGTGATACCTAGGGAATCATGGGGCGATGTTGCTAGGCTCTCTTACCATGATTCGTTGGGTAAGTCGGAAATTGTTGTTCCGAGTCACAAGGAGTTGTGAGCCCACAGCTAGCTGTATCCCTGAACCATTGAGGGTCACACAAGTAATGGATTTCTAATCCCCGTTGAGATAATTAAATTTAAAGAGTTAAATATAGTGAATAAAGAAGTGGGACTTCTTATTTAAAAGTAGAGGGAGTAAGATTTCCTAAAATGACATATTGATGGACATTTTTGGAAACCACTGAATTCGGATTCAGAAAATTTGTCTTGACTTTAAAAGATGCTGAAATGGTTTCTGTGCACATTGGTGAAATTGGTTTATCAATCTGAGTCACGATGAATTTTATATTAATTTCTGAACATGCGGGCTTTGCTTGTCAGACTTGAACTTATGACTAATGGGCCCTAAGCTGTTAGCAGCCCACATTATAAATAAGTTATTGCAGTACAGAAATTGACACAATCAAGGCATAAAAATTCGAAACCCTAGAGCTCTCTCTCTAGAGAATTCGGCCGCCCTCCTCCTCTACTGTGTTCGAGAATTTCAGTCTGCAAATTTCGAATTTGCAGTCTGAATTAGCAGATCAAATCTGTTATTTCTCTTCGTAGAAACTTCTGATAGACTTTCTAGTGCAGTCTATCAGAGGGATTAAACTTCTGTTCGTAGACCTGATTGAAGAAAAGTTCGTTCATCAGTTCTTGGGATATACAACAAGAGCAGTTTAATCTGTTGGTGTCCATAATCTCGCTTCGAGATTTTAAGGTAAAATTTACATTGTTTTAATTTTTATGTTATCAATTTTAATCGTAGGAATTTGATACCCATGATATGGAATTGTTCCATATAAAATTTTAAAACTTCCGCTGCAACGGGTATCACTTTCTTTTTCGATCCGGAGAACGACCGTGTTCCAACAGTACCTACGTGTGTCCTTGATCGAGCTTTTCCCAAATTGAATTTTAAATAAAAATTTCTGCTGTGTTTTGAGTTGAATATTATTTATAATTTAATTTCTTAGTTTAAAATCCTGAAATCACTCTTATTAATTTGTTTAGATTAAGTAGGAATAATCATATTCTGGTAGTCATGTTTATACAGTCCCTGTGGGTTTGACATCTGATTTTATTCACTATCTATAACTTGACCTGGTACACTTGCCAGTTGATTTTTATCACACCGATTTTAGCGGTCAAGTTTTTGGCGCCGTTGCCGGGGACTGTTTGATATCAGAATTTTTATTTCGCTTGATATTAGACATTATTTATTTTCTTAAATTCTGAATATTATTTCTTGGTGATTTTCAGGTACCTTCTGTTGTGCATGCATATCATTCAATCTAGGGAATTATTACCACTTGATTTAGAGATCGAACGCACGTTTAGCAGGATCCAAAAAGCCAAGAAATCTATCAATCTTGAATTAGAGTCAGAATTTGAATCAGAAGTTGAAATGGCGGACAACAGAACTGTTCTAAACATCATGTCCACCCACTGAAGGCTATGGATCTAGTATTGTTCGCCCTGCTGTTGAGGTGAATAACTTTGAATTGAAGCCTTCAATCACTCAGATGATTCAGCTGCAAGCAATATTTGGGGGTACATATGTGGAAGACCCCTATGCTCATCTGGAGCTTTTTCTGTCGATCTGCGACACGTTCAATGTTAATGGGGTAATATCTGATGCAGTGCAACTGCGGTTATTCCCCTTCTCTCTACAAGGCGAAGCTGTTGAATGACTGGATGAATTGCCTGTGGGTTCTATTACTACATGGAACCAACTTGTTCAGACTTTTTTGAACAAGTATTATCCTCCCACGAAGATGGAAAAACTATTTTCTGACATCATATCATTCAGGCAGAAGGAATATGAATCTCTACATACGGCTTGGACTCGATTCAAAAATATGTTGAGGATGTGTCCTCAACATAATCTTACTTAGAGCCAGCAGACTCAGACCTTCTACAATGGGGCGGATCAATCTGTTCGATTCATGTTGGATGCTGCTGCTAACAGAAGCCTATTCAGGAAGACACCGGCAAAAGCATGGGAAATCATTGGAAATATGGCTGAAAGCAACATTGGATGGCCAGATGTTAAGAAGGAGAAAAAGGCTGGAGTACTAGAAGTAGATGCACTGATAGCACTGAATGAAAAAATTGACGCTCTTATTCATCAGATGGCAGTTATGCAAACAGCCCCAGCCAATCAAGTGCAAGTTCAACAGCCCGAGGAACAGCAAGTATTTGAGGTTGATGCGGAGAATTTTATGGGAAACCAAGGGAGACAGCCGTACAATCCCTATAGTAATACCTATAATCCTGGCTGGAAGAATCATCCGAACTTCTCATGGAAAGCTGCAGATCCTATAGCCAACACATCAAATCCAGTCGAGAAGAAGCCATCTTTTGAACAAATCATGATGAAATATGTAGATAGTACTGAGACCCGTCTACAGAATCAGGAGGCAATGTTGCAGAAGTTGGAAACACAGATGAGTCAGATAGCAACACAGCTGTCAACTAGGCCAGCAGGATCGCTGCCTACCAATACTGTGAGGAATCCTAAGGATTTCAATGCTATTCTGGTGGTGACTAGATCGCAAGCAGAGACTACAGAAAAGAGTACCGAGGATGAGGAAGCAAGTGAGTCACTCAAGGAACAAGGGTTAGGGGAAGCACCCTAGCAGGCAGACTTGACGCCTACGGGCAAGAAAGGTAATTCTTCTAACCCCATGATTAATGATCATATTGATTTGAGTAAACTCACCTTCCCTCAAAGAGCAAAGCAACTGCAATTGGATAATCAATTTGAAAAATTTCTAGAGATATTCAAAAAGCTTCATATCAATATTCTATTTGCAGATGCTTTGGCTCAAATGCCAAGTTATGCAAAATTTTTAAAAGAGATTTTGTCTAACAAAAGAAAATAGGTGGATTTTGAAACTGTGAAGTTATCGGATGAATGTTCTGCCATTTTACAAAATAAACTCCCTCCGAAACTTAAGGATCCCGGTAGCTTTTCAATTCCATGCACCATTGGCAATTCATTTTTTAACAAGGCTCTATGTGACTTAGGTGCAAGCATTAATATTATGCCTTATTCATGTTTTGAAAAGCTAGGAATTGGTGAGGTTAAGACAACCACTATCTCCCTGCAATAAGCTGATAGATCCATTAAATATCCAAGGGGGATTGTGGAAGATGTGCTGGTTAAGGTAGATAAATTTATATTTCCGGTGGACTTTGTTATGCTTGATATGGAAGAGGATAGTGAGATACCTCTTATTTTGGGTAGACCGTTTTTAGCCACTGGAAATGCATTGATTGATGTGCATAAGGGAGAGTTGATATTGTGTATTAATGATGAGAAAGTGATATTTAATGTTTTTCATGGAATTAGATATCCTGCAGACAATTCTGATTGTTTCAGAATTGATATTACTGATGATTTGGTTGAGTGTTTTCTGCAGGAACAGTTGTTTGTAGATCCTTTAGAAATATGTTTGACAGGAAAAATTGATGAGGAGCATGTCAGAAAGGAAGTTCATGAAGTGGCACGATATCTGGATTGGAGTCTGCCCTTTGACAGACTCATCAATACTAAGATGGGGGGAGCTTGACCATACTCCAAAACCACTGAAGACTTCCACCGAGGAGCCCCCACTCTTGAACTTAAACTGCTCCCTTCTCATTTGAAATATTTGTATTTATTAAAGAATGATAAACTGCCAGTAATCTGTTCATCTTCTTTGACAGGTTGTGAGGAGGAAAACTTTTTGCGGGTGATTAGAGAACACATAAGAGCCATAGGATGGAGCTTGGCTGATATTAAGGGGATTAGTCCAACCATGTGCATGCACAAAATATTGATGGAAGCGGAGCATAAGACATCTACTCAACCACAGAGGCGACTCAACCCGGCTATGCAAGAGGTAGTTAAAAAGGAGATGATAAAACTCCTTGATACACGTATTATCTATCTTATATCTGATAGTGAATGGGTGAGTCCAATTAAAGTAGTGCCTAAAAAGGGAGGGATGACTGTTATTGAAAATTCATCAAACTCAGCCATGGTTTCTCCTGATTTCATTTTGGCATTGTCAAAAATTTGAATGGCTACAGTGAGTTTGTTTTACTTGTTTTGATAATTTCCTTCGCATAGTTGAGTAAGTATTCCCAAATCTCTTTGGCAATTGAGTATGTCTTGATCTTGATGAACATGTTTTTATCCAGTGTTTTGTACAGTATGTCCTTGGCCACTTTATCAAGATTTTCTTTCTTCTTGTCTTCATTAGTCCATTCTTCTCTGAGCTTTTCAACCATCTGCAGTTCGCCTCCTGAAATGCATGCAGCAGTGTTGATTTTTAGAATCTTCATGTGTCCATCAGTGATGACGTACCACATGTCATCATCTCGAGCAGAAAGGTATGCCTGTATACGGATTTTCCAGTCATTATAATCTTCTTCAGGGAACATAGGAATTTTATTTAGATAAGTCATGATGAATATCAGTAGCTAATAGAAAAACCCTCTTTGATACCACTTGTTGGGGATCGAATGTGTGTGTAGAGGGGGGGGGGGGGTGAATACACACTTATGAAAATCTTTAATTCTATTGCAATGTAGTTGAGAAAATGTTAGTTTACTCAACCGATTTTCTGTTAGCTTGCTAGAAGTATAAGAGCTACTTATGGTAGTGCGGAAACAGCTCTTAATATACTACATGATAATAATGGAGTAAATTAATGCAGTAACGTAAATAAACACAAATATGTTTCTGGATGTTTGGAGATCAATCTCCTACGTCACCCCTTCTTTCACCTCGGAAGGATTCACTAGAAGACTTTGGTTATTAAAACGTCTTGCAATACACCCAATCCAAGTTAGGACTTATCAAATGCCTAAGATGGAACTCCTAGATTCACAGTGAACAGATTTAAAGCTCTTATCAAACTTTTCTTCAGTTGGTAATGATAGATGTCTAAGTTTCTTGAGGACTTAGACTCTCAAATCCTAGTAGCAGATAGTGTTCTTCAAACAACAGCAGGATTAGAGTAACTCTTGAAAAGATCTCCTTATAGATTGGATATTCTTTTTAGCTAAGGGTTGAATGAGCGGTCGAGTATTCAATGCAGATTCAAGAGCTCAAGTATGAAAATTTTTTCTAAGCGTCGTTTTTCTTTGTAGAGAGGCTCTGATATTTATTTCAATTTTCTCCAACGTATTTCTCTTCTGTCAACGGTAGGAAAGCGTCTATTGATGTCAGTTGTCAATCTCTGGTAAGTAGGTAGTGATAATATCTTCTAAATATCTTGTACTGGGAACGCCTTTAATTGTTTATTCAATGTATCGCTCACATTAAATGTTATTTATGGTTTTTTCACTTTATCAGATGGCTCCTAAAATGCTTCATCCATTGCATTTAAGTTGTCTTGTCAACTTTCCCAGAACTGGGAATCTGTGACTTCTAAATGTAGCGTGTAGCTTACCACCTTTGAAGTTCAGTAGATATCTTAGCCGGTAGATATGTCTTGCTCGGTTGACAAGTAATGGTTGACATGCTTTGATCAGCTGATACTGCTAATCCAGCTGATATTTCTTGGTCAGCTGATATCTTGACGTCGGTAGATTACTCGTGTATACAAGTAAATGGCGGCCGTTCTAAAAAAACAAGGTATTGTTTTGTTATCACCAAAAGTCAGGATTCAACACTTCTACTTATTTTAAGTATCCATGTATTATCTTGTAATATTAGTAGATAAAAAAATGTGTAAAAAACATAAAAATATTGGTACGTAGTACATTATACAATTTTTTTATTTAAATATACATATATTATTTTTAAAAAATTTATAGAAAAAATTGTATAATAAACAAGAATATTTAAGTAAATTCATAATTAGAACTCAAATAGAGAGTAAAACAAAGGTATATACATTACTTATAATTAGAACTCATATTTATAATAGTAAATAATATATAATTGATTTAGATAATATATTAAAAGAAAAATAGTGTGTAAAAAATAAAAATATTTAAGTTAATTCACAATTGTTACTCATATATATGAATTTTTTTTAAGTATCTATATATTATCTTATAAGATTAATTGAAAAATAGTGTGTAATATATATATATACTTTCTTGTAGTGATGCACGAGTGATTAATATGAATTAAAAAATATATACTTGTTATTTTTAATTTTATCCGAATTATCTAATTTTGATTCAAATAGAACTACGTCCACGTGCAATGCACGTGTTTTCTTCTAAGATCGAGCAATTTTTCATTAAAATTATATTTTGTTATACGCGACTTCTTGTCAAACTCATCGAATATGAGTTTCATATTTATTATATTAGAAAACTAACATTATTAGTTTTTATTTTGATAATTTGTTTAATTTGGTATTTAACTTACAAGACATTATCATTAGAACTTAAGGTAGGAATAAAAAATGCTCGTAAGGCAATCATTAACTCATACAGAAAAATAATTATCAACATACTATTATGAAAATTTTCTAATTAATTAAGCACATATATTGAAAATATTCTAATTAATTAGGAAAATGTTATTCACAATTTTTATACTGTAGGACCGAGCGCTTGCCACTTTACCAAAAGCTATAATTGATGGTAAATGGTGGAACTCAAATCTTTT
Organism: Henckelia pumila; assembly: GCF_033568475.1. NCBI lineage: Eukaryota > Viridiplantae > Streptophyta > Magnoliopsida > Lamiales > Gesneriaceae > Henckelia > Henckelia pumila. Next base: position 111,589,477 of record NC_133122.1, read on the forward strand.
AAACCGTACAGCAGCTCAAACGTCATGATTCGATTGCTCTGCCAGCAGGGATAATTATTGCACCCTAACAATTTGCAGTCAATGACAATCGAATCATGACCTTGGCTCTAATAATAATTGTACGACCAAGCGTTTGCCGCTTAATTACCAAAAGTTACATCTGGTGGTAATAGTGCAACTCAAATATTTTAAACCGTACATCAAGTACCCAAGTGTCATTATTCGATCACTCTACCAACAGAGACAATTATTGTATCCAAACACATACTTAGTCTTTTGGACTTACACTATTTGTTTCTTAAAATTTTCATCACAATTCTATATCAGTTAGTATCTTAAATTTTAGATCTTAATTATGATTTATATTTTAGTTTCTGCATAGTTCTTAAATAATGATACAATACATTTAGTTCGACACTTAAATATTAATATTTTGAAATATATTAATTTTAGATCTATATTTTATGCTTGTAACACATATAATCTTGATTATAAAAGTTCAAGAAAAATTATATGAAATAAAGAACTATTTTCTATAACACATCAAGGCACTACGCAAGTTCCTATTCAAATCTTTTTTTAAAAAAAATTATTTGTAGAAAAAAACTGATATGTTGTCATTGGTGGTGAAAACTGTGGAAGGACCAAATGACTCTTAAAATAAGGAAGAAATAAAAAATAGGAAGACATGACGCTTGAACAATGATAATATAAACAAAAAAAGAAGACAACATGGAAAAAAACTTAAATAAAATGAATAATCAACATTAAATTTAATTATGACAAAAAAAGCATGATGGAATATAAAGCAAGAAAATGGCAAAAGAAGGCTTACGTTGAATTTTAAATTAGTCAAAGAATAATTATGTCAAGATTGTTAGAAATTGCATGTCCTCGCAAACAGGTGCGGATAATTCCTTGTTTTTTCTGGCCATACCTTGGATCAGCGTCTGTGTGAAACCAACGTCCATGATCTAAATCGTAGGATTTAAAACGCGTGAAGATTGAGAATCGTTGGAGGGAGACCACGTTTTCAAGCATGTATAAAATAAAATCTCACTCGTTCTTCATTTCATTAAATCCGCTGAATTCCAATTCCTTCAACTGCGTATGAAGCCTGACCACTCTATTCTCCGCCGCTTGCTTTTCTCTGGATGCCAACGATTCATCCTACAACCATTGAAAATATCACGAGCCATGAATGAATTAATGAGCAAGGTAAGGTGTAATGTGATTAAAATACCAATGATAAATGGAACTTTCGGAGGAGGGGGCACGCGTCTAGGATGATTGTAGCAAGTTGTAGCAGATCGAGCTTTTTGTAATGTTATAAAAACAAAGCCAATCGTCTGAGGTTGCTGAGATTGCTAATTTCACCTGTTTCAAATCTCTGAGATATATGCAAGATTAAATTGAATATTACTTAATTTTATTACTAGGAATTAAGTAAGTGAGAGAGATTTCTTTCTTTCAATTCACCTCAGAGAAGTTGGCTGAATACATGAAATACACGCACTTGAGATGAGGCGGCAGATCTTCCGAAACCTTTCCGAATGCACAAGGAATCTGGTTGCTGCCCCAAATTTCCAAGAACAAATTTTGTAGCATCGGTACATCAGAAAACGATAATTATAAAATGCAAAATCCAGTAATTGATTTCCTGGTTTCGGGAAAAGAGGCCAAATCTGCTTCGGAAAAAGCTCAAAGTGCAAGAGACGACGATGTAGGAAAAAATATACCCTGTCCAGGTACTGCCTTAATATAACGCAACAAATGCTGAACAGCCCGTAAATGTGGCGTTCGAGGCTTCGAAACAAACTGACTAAGCTTGTGTATAGCATACATGATGTCAGGCCGAGAAAGCGAGAGATAAAGAAGTTTAACAATAAGACGACGATACTGAGAAATATCTTCTAGTAGTTCTCAATCATCATGAGTAAGATGCGAGCGAGAGTCCATAGGTGAATTCATTGGTTTACTGGCAAGGAAACCTGTGTCCTCTAGCCATTACATCGGGGCCGACATTAAGTAAGTGTTGACGCACTCGCCCCAAAACTGAATATGAATTCGTGATTCAAATAATAAGGCGCGGGCGACATTAAGTAAGTGTTGATGCCTCCGTTCAACCACTGAATTTCGCTGAGGTGTTTGGATACAAGAAAATTGATAAAAAATTCCCTTAGATTGACATAAATCCATAAAAGCGAGTTCCTTCGCATTGTCTGTACGAAGTGCTTTGATTTTCTTATCGAATTGTGTTTCAACCATTGTATAAAATCTAGACATTACATTAGTTGTTTTTTACTTGTGATAGAGAAGAAATACCCAAGTGAACCGTGTGCAATCATCAACTAACATCAGGAAATATCGATATCCATTATATGTAGAAACATGAAACGAACTCCAAATATCGCAATGTATAAGATCAAATGAAGACAAAGATACATTGTGAACACCCGAAACTTGGCCTGCAAGTATGCATCAATATGGAAGGGTCTCTCAAATTATGCAGAGTATAATATTACCTTTTTTTTCAAGATCTGATGATCGATAATTTGGACACAAATCAAGGTAATTTCAGAAATTTAAATCAAGGAGATTTTCTTCCTCCTTTTTGGCCGATTATTGGCCTCCTATTTAAGTACAAGAACCGCCTCCCTTCACCACTATCACTCTCGTGCAAATTCTTCGGCAACACACCTCCAAAAATCCTCACAGCCTCGAGTTCTGAACCATGCTGCAAAGTTGAAGCCTGTCCACTTCTTTTCCCTTATTCACGTTAGTACAAAGCTGCAAGTGGGTTGGAGTGTGCAGAATTCTTGCATCTTTTATTTTGAAGGTGGGTCCACTCTATTTTATTAATTTCAAAAATCAAGACTAGCAATTTAGAGTTTTAATATGTATATTTTTCCCTTAGCTTCGAAGTGGTGGTCTAGGAATTGGAAAGAGAGTGCTCAAGAGATAGTCCAAAGAATTTTCCTAACCTTTCGAGACTTTCAAGTCTGAACTTTTCGAATTGTGATTTCCCAGTTTTGGGTTCAAGCCTCGCCAATTCAAGTTATTCGATTTCGCACGTGTGACGGTAAGTGGGCTTATGCTTTAAAATTATATGTATGATTTAAAATTCGATCGCTCATGTTAATCGTTGAAATTTTGCTATTTAATATTGTTCATGATAATGCTTTGCTGAAAAAAATGTTTTGACACTGTTATGAATCGAATTAGAAGTGGAAAGGGAATTTCCGAACCATGTTATGTTATGGCCCTGATACGGTGGGTATAATAACCGTTCTATGACCTTACCCCTTAGAGGGATTACATATAGGGGACTGATCAGTTAGCCACGAATAATGAGAGGAATTTCAGTGTCTTGTCAAAGATTATGTTATGTCATGTCAAATATGTTATGATGTTATTTATGCTATGCTATGCTATGTTGAGACATGATATGAAATGTTTATGATTTAAATTAATTCGTGAGTTTTTGAAATAAACATATATATATATATGTATATATTTTGGTATGATCGATCGACCCCCACTTGCTGAGTGTTTTCCAAAACACTCACCCCTTACTTTTTCCCTTCCAGATGATGAAGAGGACGATTTAGAGGATCGTGAACAAGACATGTTTTGGGGATGGTGATAGAGGAATATTAAGACTAAATTTCGTTATTTTTATTATTGGGATTTTTGCATTAATATTTTGTTATTAAGTTTTTAGACGCTTCCGCATTGGTTTTGTTATTTTGGATTTATCAAGTTGTAAGACAATGTTTTGAAGTTTATTTATGATAATAGACTGGTTTGGTTTATACTGTACTACGAGGCTGGTTGTTTTATAATTTGTATGAATTTGAAACAACGCCGGTGGCACGTCTCGGTCTCAGGGCGTGACATTTTAGTGATATCAGAGCCGCCAGGTTCATAAATCCGGATGGGATTCCGTACCGAAAAATTTGACGTTGTCAAATTTTGACCAAAGCCCTACGTATCCTTACCCGAAACGATCTTTTGAGTTAAACTCATATTTTTTATGACTAATGACGCTTTTAGCCCGAATTCAATCGTTTAAGCCTCCGAAATCGCGTTTTTGCCGTTTTAGGAAAGTTTTCGGACGCTTATAACTTCACCTAGAAAATTCGAAATCCAATTTCGCGAATTGTCCCATGACACCCTCGACTTGTAGTTTCTTCCCATAAAGAAATCTAAAAATTTTCCATTTTTGGAAATATTGCCCGAAAATCTTGTTCTATATAAATTCTGCCTGAAATTTCATCAATTTGAATTCTAACTTGAACCCATTCCTCTTTATTCTAGGAAGATCGCTCGCACCAAAGTCACGGCTCGCAAAAACGTTGTTCGAAGCAAGGAGCAAGTTATCGAGTCATTGAGGACTTCACTATATGTGGAGCAATACGAGAAGGAGGAGATGATAGAAGACATGAAGAAGCTAAAGGCGAACAAGAGTGAGATGGAGGAGCATCGGGACCACCTCGAAGCCGACGTCGAAAGACTCGCATATTATCTTGATAAGGAAGAGAAGGAACATGAGGAGACGAAAAAGAAGTTGGAGTCGTCCCTAGCTACCATCACTTTACTGGAAGACCTAAGCAACCAAAGAATGATGGAAACGTTAGAACTCCAACACCAAGTGCAAGTATTGCAAAACTCTGTGCAAGCTCGTGATGAATTTAACGCAGCCCTGCTCGAGCATATCAATCACCTACAACAAGTAGACATGGTGGCAGAAGAGAACCCCGAAATTGTTCCTGCGGAAAATGAAGCCATGGGCGATGGAGAGATTATAGATTAGGCTTTCATCTAGCTTAGTCATTTTATTCAGCATTGTTTTTGTTTGATTCAGCAAGATACCTTGATGTTTTGAGACTTGGTTTGTTTTGCTTCATTTATCTTCATGACATTTTGAGAATCAATAAAATAACTTTTATTCTTGGGATTATTTATTGATTCATTTTATTCTGCTATTTTTTTTTTTTAAGTATCATGTTTTGACAAATTATTAGAACTCCCTTACTGTAGGAAATGGCCGGAGAACTCCGAAGAACACGCAACAACAATCGTGGGGATAATGCGAATCCACCTCCAGGAATCAATCTGAGCCGAGAAGACCTTGCTGCTATCGCAGCAATAGTAGCAACGACCCTCCAAGGGATGGGAAATACCAATGTCAACGGCAATCCGCCACCTCCCCCACCTTCTCAGAATGGAGTCAAATTCCATTATGAATCGCTCCGTAAGAACCGAACTGAAATGTTTAAGGGAGATGCTGACCCAGAAGTGGGAAGAAATTGGATGAAGAAAATGGAGGACCAATTGCGTTTACTTGAATTCCCTGAAGCACTTAAAGTGGAGGTAACAATTCCTTTTCTGGAGGATAAATCAAGGAAATGGTGGGAAGCTGTCTCGCCTGCTATGTTAGCTGTTGGAGCAATCACATGGCAACAGTTTCGCACTGCGTTCCTGAAGCAGTATTTTCCAGCTGAGGTTCGAATTCAGAAGCTAAGTGAATTTGAAAATCTCATACAAACTTCAGATATGACAGTGGTGGAGTACACTTATAAGTTTAATGAGCTCGGATCTTATGCCCCTACCATTATGGGAGATGATGAACTGAAGCTGCACCATTTCAAAACGGGATTGAATAGCCGAATCCAGTCGGCATTAGCAGTTTTTCAACCTGCCAACTTTGCAGACTTGATGGGAGCAGTTATCTGAGCTGAATCGGATATCAAACGTCGGGAAGACGACTTCAAGAACAAACGACCTCTGTCTGGTCAATCTTCTGCTATCGGGCCAACACCCAAGCGCCCGAACCAATCTGGTGGATCGTTCAAGGGAACTGCCCCTGTGCCTAATCGACCAATGATCAAACCATGTCCTACCTGCAATTTTCGACACGAAGGGGAGTGTCGTCGGAAGACTGGCGCTTGTTTTAACTGTGGCAAATTGGGACACCGAATGTCTGATTGTCCTGATCCTATGAAGCCAAGGACCGGGCCGAATGGTAGTGCTACACAGGACCAACCTAAAGAGACAAAGCCCAACGCCCGTGTGTTTGCTATCACACAAGAAGAGGCTGATGACGCGAATGAAGTCGTGCAGGTACAATTTTAATCAATACTAAGCCTTCATATGTTTTATTTGATTGTGGTGCCACTCATTCGTTTATATCTAAGTGATTTACTAAGAAGATATGGCTTGTCCATGAGAAACTAACTGAACCACTGAAAGTAGCAACCCCTACTAACAAAATAATTGAGACACTCAAGATACATAGGAAATGTAAGATGTGTGTCTGTGAACAAATCTTTGATGCTGATTTGGTTGAACTCAACATGGTAGAATTTGATGTTATCATTGGGATGGATTGGTTGTCTAGAAACCATGCAGTGGTTAACTGTCGAGATAAGAATGTTAAACTTCGAACCCCAAACCACGAAGAAATTACATTCCAAGGTAAGATCAAGATGCGAAAACCCCTCTTGTCGGCCTCCCAAGCATGGAAGGCGATAAAAGGTCGCGAAGAAGTTTACCTAGATATGGTGAGCGAGGTAAAAGAAGAGCCAGAGCTCCAACTAGAAGACCTTCCGATTGTACGAGAGTTTCCGGATGTCTTTCCGGAGGAACTGCCCGGAATGGTTCCAGACCGAGAGATTGAATTTGAAATTCAGCTAGAACCTGGTGCTGCTCCGATTTCGAAAGCTCCTTACCGAATGGCACCAACGGAACTCAAGGAATTGAAAGAGCAACTGCAAGAGTTGCTGGACAAGAAGCAAATTAGACCGAGTGCATCCCCGTGGGGAGCCCCAGTCTTATTTGTCAAGAAGAAGAATGGAAGCATGAGACTGTGTATAGATTACAGAGAACTCAACAAGATCACAATCAAGAACAAGTATCCTCTTCCAAGGATAGATGACTTGTTCGATCAACTTAAAGGAGCTACTGTTTTCTCCAAACTAGATCTGCGGTCGGGCTATCACCAGTTGAAGGTCAAGGCAGAAGATATTCCGAAGACGGCTTTCCGAACAAGATATGGGCACTACGAATTTTTAGTAATGCCGTTCGGCTTGACAAATGCCCCTGCAGCATTTATGGACCTCATGAACCGAGTGTTCAAACAGTTTCTTGATAGGTTCGTGGTGGTTTTTATTGATGATATCCTCGTATACTTACCTAGTGAAGAGGATCACAAAGAACATCTTCGTATTACACTGCAAACCTTAAGGGAGAATAAACTCTATGCCAAATTCAAGAAGTGTGAATTTTGGTTAAGGAGTATGGCATTCTTGGGACACATTATCTCAGCAGCCGGAGTCTCAGTGGATCCCAAGAAAGTTGAAGCAATAACAGACTGGCCCAGACCCAAGTCAGTGACCGAAATTCGAAGCTTCCTGGGGTTGGCTGGCTATTATCAAAAATTTGTAGAAGGATTTTCCTCAATAGCTATACCTCTTACAAAACTCACCCAGAAGAACGTAAAGTTCGATTGGAATGAAGACTGTGAAAAGAGTTTCGGGACCTTGAAATAAAGGTTAGCATCTACACCAGTACTAGTGCTACCTGAGGAAGGAAAAGATTTTGGAATTTATAGTGATGCATCAAAGGAAGGTTTGGGATGCGTGCTAATGCAAGAAGGGAGAGTGATCTCCTACGCATCTAGACAATTGAAACCTCATGAGAAAAACTACCCCACTCATGATCTTGAGTTAGCAGCAGTGGTGTTCGCACTGAAAATTTGGAGACATTACCTCTACGGTGCCAAGTGTGAAATTTTCACTGATCACCAAAGTCTCAAATATTTATTCACGCAAAAGGAGCTGAATATGAGACAAAGAAGATGGATCGAACTCTTAAAAGATTACGATCTAATCATAAGCTACCATCCAGGTAAGGCCAATAAAGTGGCTGACGCCTTGAGTCGAAAAGACATGAGCAAGAAGATTCTAGCTTCATTAACGGCTCAACCGTGTCTCCGAGAAACAATCAAATTTAGTCAAGAGCTGGATCCGTCGTTGGCTGAGTTCAAGAAACAAATCAAAGAGGGAAAATTACCAGACTTTCAAGTGGATGACAAAGGAGTCCTTTGGATGAAAGGACGTTTGTGGGTACCAGACGTCAATGATCTTCGGAATGAAGTCATGTCTGAAGCACACAAGTCAAAGTTTTCAGTACATCTGGGGAGTACAAAGATGTATAGAGATCTAAAGGAAATTTTTGGTAGAATGGAATGAAGAAGGATGTCACAGAATTCGTCTCTAAGTGTCAAGTATGCCAACAGGTTAAAGCAGAACATCAGCGACCTGGAGGGCTACTCCAACCATTAAAAATCCCGGAATGGAAATGGGAGCACATTTCCATGGATTTTGTGGTGGGACTCCCTGAATCAAAACAGAGGCATGATGGTATTTGGGTTATCGTAGATAGACTCACAAAATCTGCGCATTTCCTACCAGTGCGCATGAAGTATAGTTTGGACAAATTAGCTACACTATATATGGATAATATAGTTCGGCTACATGGGGTTCCATTCAGTATCTTGTCGGACAGAGATCCAAGATTTGTATCGCGCTTTTGGAAGAGCTTTCAGCAAGCTATGGGGAGTAAAGTCACACTCAGTACGACTTATCACCCTCAAACTGATGGCCAAACTGAGAGGACAATCCAAACCCTTGAAGATATGCTGCGGGCATGTGCCCTGGATTTTAGCAGCAATTGGAGCGAACATTTACCTTTAATCGATTTTGCTTACAATAACAGCTACCATAGCAGCATTGGAATGGCTCCGTATGAAGCGCTGTATGGGAGAAAATGTCGTTCTCCTCTCTATTGGGATGAAGTCGTAGAAAAGGCTGTTATTGGACCCGAAATTATTCAGGAGACAGTGGGAAAGGTTGCAATAATCAAAGAAAAACTTAAAGCTGCACAAGATCGCCAGAAAAGTTGGGCAGACTTAAAAAGGAGACCTTTGGAATTTGAAGTAGGCAAAAAGGCTTACGTCAAACTTTCGCCTATGAAAGGAGTCGTGAGATTTTGCAGAGCTAGAAAATTGAACCCAAGATATGTGGGACCATTTGAGATCCTCGACAAAGTAGGAACATTGGCTTATCGACTAGCTTTACCACCTGCTATGTCAAGGGTTCACAATGTGTTTCATGTTTCACAGCTAAGAAAGTATGTTTCAAACTCAAATCATATTTTAGAAGCTGAGCCACTAGTGACTGATAGTAATATGAATGAAGAGCTGAAATATGAAGAAGTCCCTATTCGAATAGTGGATACAATGGACCAAGTCCTTAGGCGAAGGACCATCCCTTATGTCAAAGTGCAATGGTCAAATCACACTGAAAGAGAAGCTACTTGGGAGTTGAAAGAAAAGATGCAGGTGAAGTATCCTTATTTATTTGAAGAGCAAGTTAACTCAAGTTTTGAGAACGAAACTTCTCATAAGGAGGGAGGAATGTGAACCCCCGAAACTTGGCCTGCAAGTATGCATCAATATGGAAGGGTCTCTCAAATTATGCAGAGTATAATATTACCTTTTTTTTCAAGATCTGATGATCGATAATTTGGACACAAATCAAGGTAATTTCAGAAATTTAAATCAAGGAGATTTTCTTCCTCCTTTTTGGCCGATTATTGGCCTCCTATTTAAGTACAAGAACCGCCTCCCTTCACCACTATCACTCTCGTGCAAATTCTTCAGCAACACACCTCCAAAAATCCTCACAGCCTCGAGTTCTGAACCATGTTGCAAAGTTGAAGCCTGTCCACTTCTTTTCCCTTATTCACGTTAGTACAAAGCTGCAAGTGGGTTGGAGTGTGCAGAATTCTTGCATCTTTTATTTTGAAGGTGGGTCCACTCTATTTTATTAATTTCAAAAATCAAGACTAGCAATTTAGAGTTTTAATATGTATATTTTTCCCTTAGCTTCGAAGTGGTGGTCTAGGAATTGGAAAGAGAGTGCTCAAGAGATAGTCCAAAGAATTTTCCTAACCTTTCGAGACTTTCAAGTCTGAACTTTTCGAATTGTGATTTTCCAGTTTTGTTCAAGCCTCGCCAATTCAAGTTATCCGATTTCGCACGTGTGACGGTAAGTGGGCTTCTGCTTTAAAATTATATGTATGATTTAAAATTTGATCGCTCATGTTAATCATTGAAATTTTGCTATTTAATATTGTTAATGATAATGCTTTGCTGAAAAAAATGTTTTGACACTGTTATGAATCGAATTAGAAGTGGAAAGGGAATTTCCGAACCATGTTATGTTATGGCCCTGATACGGTGGGTATAATAACCGTTCTATGACCTCACCCCTTAGAGGGATTACATATAGGGGACTGATCAGTTAGCCACGAATAATGAGAAGAATTTCAGTGTCTTGTCAAAGATTATGTTATGTCATGTCAAATATGTTATGATGTTATTTATGCTATGCTATGCTATGTTGAGACATGATATGAAATGTTTATGATTTAAATTAATTCGTGAGTTTTTGAAATAAATATATATATATGTATATATTTTGGTATGATCGATCGACCCCCACTTGCTGAGTGTTTCTCAAAACACTCACCCCTTACTTTTCCCCTTCCAGATGATGAAGAGGACGATTTAGAGGATCGTGAATAAGACATATTTTGGGGATGGTGATAGAGGAATATTAAAACTAAATTTCGTTATTTTTATTATTGGGATTTTTGCATTAATATTTTGTTATTAAGTTTTTAGACGCTTCCGCATTGGTTTTGTTATTTTGGATTTATCGAGTTGTAAGACAATGTTTTGAAGTTTATTTATGATAATAGACTGGTTTGGTTTATACTGTACTACGAGGCTGGTTGTTTTATAATTTGTATGAATTTAAAACAACGCCGGTGGCACGTCTCGGTCTCGGGGCGTGACATACATGATGGTGCGAAACAAAAGAAAGTTTCCGCTGTTTAGCAAGCGGACATATGCTACACGGTTCAAATTTATTGTAATCAACCACAGTACAACCTAAATGAGGTCTAAAAATATAAAAATTATTTGAGACAGATGCCCAAGTCTGTTATGCCAAACATGAACTGAAACTTGATTTATACTGGAACTTTGTGGATGCAACTCCATATCAAGTCTATACAGCCCTTCTGCACGATTACCCCTGCCAATCAACCTCTTGGTGGAGGTCTCCTGAATCACAAATGAATCATGATAGAAACTGATCACATATTCAGTAGTGGCCAATAGAGAACTTACCGACAACAAATTAAACTTGAATTTCGGAATATAAAGAACATCGGTAAGAAATAACAATGTTCCAAGTCTAATGTCACCACAAAGCTTGACGATAATATTCATGTGATTGGGCAGCGTTACTGTAGAATTATTCACTTGTCGTAAAAAAGTAAACAAATCTGATGCCCCTAAAAAATATACGAGTCTAATCCGACCCGAGCCCAATAATCCATATTTTTGAAAATATACTTTGAGGCCCATCTAGTCTTATTTTATGAGAAGCCCAGTTTGGGATGGCCCTGTTAGGGAATGGACTCATTATTATAAATTCATGGGCTTGAGCCCTAACTAGTATGGTTGGAGCCCGACCCGAGCCCAGGAAGAGCCCAATACCTAGAACCTTTCAGTATTTTCGGACACATGAAGATCTACAACAGATAAGGACAATATTCAATGAATACAAAATTTGATATTATCTCTAAGATGATATTAGAGTTCTACTTGGTTAGGGTAGAGTCCTACTCTAACACATGTTCTACCTTGACAAGGTAACCTACCCCTCCAAGCTCCTATAAATACAGGTATGGTTCATGGTTTATTGATTCATCTCTTCTATTCACTTCTTGTTCACACACTCACGCACGCATATTTCTTGTTCTTACTTTTTGTCAAGCTCTCTCACTTTTCGAGCACTGACTTAGGCATCGAAGGAGTCACGCCGAAAACACCTTCGGCGCCCCCTAACTTAGCTTTTGTCTGTGCAGAGCACGTGAAACCCGACCCGACCCGCTTGTGGAGGATTTGGAGATTCGCTCTACCAGACCGAACCCGAGGTGAAATTTTCGACATCATCAAAATCCTTATTCGAACAGATCTGGCGGGATGCTCCGGAGTCAATAATCCAACAGGAAGATGAATCAAGGACATTATGACGGTCAATAGAGAAACAAGTACATGTGTGAGAAGTACTTGGACCATATTGAAGCATAATAGGGGAATCAACAGCAGTATTAAGGTGTTGAGTAAATTGTCAAGATTTGCTCCACTTGAAAGCGATCGAAATTTTGAAATATAGTCACGGGTGAAACTTCATTAGTACCAAGATTTCCACTAGACGGAGATGAACTGGAAATTTGGTTAACTGGAGCATAAGAGTTTCTTGTAGGCTTTGCACGATGCTTATATCCAGGAAGATAACCATGTATCTTGTAACACGTTTCAATGGTATGACTTGGAGCACGACAAGCAGTGCACAATGGCATCTCCCTTTGATATTTTCAAGTAGATTTACTGGTATGGTTGCGTTTATGTAGGTGTTCATTCTTGAGTGCAAATGCCACTCCATGTCCTGATGTAGGAGCCACATATTGAAGACAAATCAACCTTTGTCGTTCTTCTTGGACAATCAAGGATAAAACACGACTAGTCGGAGGCAAAGGATCCATTAAGAGAACTTGACTACGGATTGAGGTAAATGAGTCATTGAGACTCATGAGAAAAGCCAAGGTGTAATCCATCTAGAAATGGTCATCAAGCTTCTTGACCCCTCCACATTGACATCTACCACAACTACACATGGGTCGAAAGTTATTCAATTCTTCCCATAGCGCCTTAAGTTTGGTGAAATAGACACTGATGGAGTCTTGGTCTTGATGCAAATTGAGCAATTCATGCCGGAGTTGAAAAATTCGAGGACCATTGCTTTGCTGGAATCGATCCTTAAGGTATATCCATATATCAATAGCCGATTCCGAAAAAAGAAGACTCGCAGAAATCTCTTTAGACACAGAGTTCAAAATCCATGAGATAACAATATTGTTACTGCGACTCCAAGGATTTACCAGATGCACTTCGGTAGTTATGGGCTTAGTGATGGAACCATCAATAAAGCCTAAATTATTTTTGACAGATAGAGCAATCATCATGGCACGATTCCAAGACGCATAATTCTCACCTGTGAGAACTTGAGTAACCAGCACCAGCACCTGGGTTATCCGAATGTTGAAGGAAATAAGGGCTGGAAAGATCATCAATGGCGGACGTACAATTAGAACGATTTGAAGAATCAAAACATGCGGAAGCCATGGAAATGCACTGCCAGAAGGTGCTGTAAATCAAAGGAAATTTGGAGAGTTACACAAGACGGTAATGCTCTGATACCATGTTATCCACAATTAACATAACTTATCCACAATTTATCCGAATAATAATATCACCGAATAGATGTCGCAAAATTCGAAAGTGATTAGATTTATGGCGGACAAATCGATTTCAGCCACATTTGAACAGTGAGACACTTTCAGTCTCTTTAATTGGAGATGAGGACCCGAATACTTAATTTGGAAGGAAGATCACAGCCCCTCAATTTCAAAAACTCGAGGCTGGAACAATTCGATAAAATGCAATCTATTTCCTTGGCAATCAAATGAACATGGTTCAACTCAAGTTCTTGGGACCGTTTCGGCTTTGTGCTTGGAACAAGATGTCATACAAACATAATTGTTTCAGGGACGATGCTTCGCCAAGAAAATCACTAGGAAAAAAACGAGGCCGGTTGATTTCTGTCACATGACAACAATAATATCCGAGGATAAGATGTTCTGCTCCCAAAGTGCCGATAGACTTGATCCATTTTTGGAAACTGTCCGAGATTAGTCCTTCAGAAGGACAAACCAACTCCAAGGACATTATCTTGGAACCAGAATGATGTTGCAGAAAGGTATTCACCACATGGAAAAACTTCTCTTCTAGAGATTCCACTCTTCCCGCTCACTATAATAATGAGGAGGATTTATGGAACATTTTCGACAAAAAAAAAACCCGAATTTTCTGGTAAAAGTGTAAGCATGCCTCCATTTCCTCGACAGAACGATAGTCCTAACGGCATCTATGGTAGATAATCGTGAAATAATCGAACAGATGATATCATTTGACAATTCACTAATCCTTTCTTCCTTCTCCTTACCGTGTTCGTCCTAATTAATCACAGGAAACATCGTTAGTGCAAATATAATACGAGCTAGGTTTGATTCTTCAAGAAACATGAAACGACTAGTTCCTACTTCTACTAAAAAGTTTTTTTAAAATAAGTACTTAATATAAATAAATAAACCATAAATATATTATATATAAATTATAACGTGTATCACTAAAATAATAAATAAATATTTAAACTTAAAAATAAACTTCCATAAAATATTCTACATAAAATTCCATAATTTTGCATGCAAATAAAATATCTTTAAATATCCATAATTCCATGCATAAAATAACATCACTTAATTCCATGCGGAAAAATAGTATTCATGAAAACCACTGAAAACTTAAACTCAAGCGTAGGTCACGGGCTAGCCAACCGTCGAGAGCTCATACATCCTCACCGCCAGTTGGGGATAAGTTCTCTACCTGATAATATACCTGCTCACTGCACCATTTAGGGTTTTTTTTATTTTTACTGTAAAAAATAAATAAATTTCAAAAATACCGTAAAATAAAATTTTTTTTACAAATACCGTAAAACTCCAAATCTGACAACGGACGATCATATACACGTAGGCATCGTCCTCCGCCACGAGGCACGGACGCTGCCTACTAAGCAGAGTCCACTGCCTAGTAGGCAGCGTCCGCTGTCACTAGGAGCGGACGCTGCCACATTGGCAGCGTCCGCTCCTAGTGACAGCGGACGCTGCCCATGTGGCTGCATTGTCAGCTGCATTATTTCTTCCGCCCACCTCTATTATTTCTTTCGGCCCACCTGTATTATTGTTTACTTCAATTTCAATTTCTGTGTATATGTACAAAGACCTTTTTTTTTTCTTTCTCCATTTTCTTTCACGACATTTGTTCATCTTTCTCCATTGTTCGTCCAATTACAAATTCAAGAGTAGTTTTGGAATTCTTGCAACAAGAGTTTTTTTTTTACACCAATTTTTCGAGTTTTCTTCGCCCTCTCGAAAACGTTATCCGACCAACCGTGGTTTTTCACAGTCGTTCACCACCGCCGATCGTTGTTTAAGCTAGTAGGAAGATATTTAGGTTGGTTGGAGCTCTATTTCAAAACTTGGAGATAAATTAGAGACTAAAGTTTTGAAATTTGGGTGTTTTGGTTCAATTGAGTTTCTATAATTAAAATATGTTTAATTGTTGGTTGTAGGTACTTAAAAAAGCCATTTGGAGGTATAAATTATTTTTCATATTTTTTTAAGCATTATTTTGAATTTTAGGTTTATTTTAATAATATGTTTTAGTATATGTTTTAAATTTCTCCTTTTTTATAATTACATATATTATATTAATATAATAAAAATTAAATGTATTATGTATTGTAAAGGATAGTTATGTTACGTATTGTTATTATTTTAATCTTATAATATATATATATATATAAACTTTATTATTGTTATTGTTATTATATTAGATATATATGCATATATATTACCTTATTATTGATATACTATATAAATATAGATTATATATTATATATATATATTTGAACAAATTAATCAGCTTTGATGAATATATATACTTTATTGTTATAGTTATTATATTAGATATATATGCATATAGACATATATTGTTATGTCTATAGATGAACATTTATTATATTTTATTTTATTTTTATGTTTTGTTATTTTGTAATTTTATAATATGTGTTTATTGGTTTGCATTATATAATTGTTAGTATATTTGTCAGGATGACAACAAATCGAGGGCCAATAGATTCCAGTGTGCTATATTTACAAGCAACACATATGTCATCAGCAGTTTCTACAAATACAATTGATGACATAGTTCGAGTCAAACGATCAGATAATTTGATTTGGCAGTTATTTAATGATCATGGTTTGCACAGTCGTGTGATTACATATTTGAATAACATGGGGTTTTATGGTGTTTTGCTGTGTGAATCTCGACAATATGATAATCATTTAATTACTGCTTTGGTTGAACGATGGCGACGTGAAACACATACCTTTCATTTTAGATGTGGTGAAGCAACAATCACTTTACAGGATATTTCCATTATTTAGGGTCTGCCTATTGATGGTGAACCTGTAATTGGTATAGATGTTTCATACAGAGTTGAGGAGTGGCAGCATATATGTTTGAGTTTATTGGGATTTACGCCACTGACGTCGCATTTCAAAGGTGGTTACTTATCGATGACCGCTTTATATGAGCATTGCATGGCTGCACATATCGATGATAATAGTCCAGACATAGATGTCGTAAAATATACCCGTTGTGTAGCATTAATGATTATTGGAGGAATCATGGTTTCGGATTATCAAGGAGGATCTGTTAGATTGATTTTTTTGCAACTACTTCGGGATATTGAACGCATCAGATCTTATAGTTGGGGAAGTATAGTTCTGGAATTCCTATATCGTGAGTTATGCAATGCAACACGGATAAGAAAAACTATAATATCTGGGCCTCTATTTATCTTACAGGTATAAATTTTTATGTTCATCTAATATCACATTATAATAATTTCTAATTTAATTTATTACTGAGGGCATGTATGGGCATGGAGCAGGATTACATTTGTTAATCCTGATATGAATGGATTATCTCTTACTGTGTGTCAAAATGAATTCGAGGAAAATATTCCATATGCTCCTTATGGTGCATGGTAATATTTGAAAAATATTAGCATTGTATAAATTACAAATTCATTTTGTAATAATTTTAATAATCTTTTTTTATTGTAGGTGGTCAAATGTGTTTAGTTACACTCATTCACCAACGCACGCTGTTAGAATTATAAGGGATTGCTTCGATCGTATGACTAATGTCGAGGTGTGTTATTGGATTATTGAAACTTTACAACAATTATATTAATTTATATTTATTAATTATGATTTTATTATTATTATGCAGTTTAACTGGATAGTTTACAACAAAAAAGATGTTGATGTTAAAGCAATCATTAGTACATACGATAATAGAATCTGGCGATGTGTTTGTCCTCTGATTTGTTTTGATATTGTGGAGATGCATCGTCCTGACCGGGTCTTGAGGCAGTTCAAAATGCAACAATCTATTCCTAGGCCTGCATTTGACAACGATAACCTACACACTGTTAATAGAACAGGTCATCGCAACACGGATTGGAGAGAGTATCATAAAGATGCAATTATTATTTGGAATGAAAAATTGAGTAATGTTGCCCGAGGCGAACACCACAGAAGATCTAGGCAAGTCAATGATGATTACTTTCCATGGTTTGATCGCATTACTGTACGGTTTATATCTCCTGCAGTAACTGGGCGGTTTTAGGCCATATCAATCGAATTTAGATATTGGCGGACACAATAATATTCCACAAAATTTTAGTGTGTCATCCCCTGATTCGCATCAGTCATCATCGGGGTTTGTTCCTCCTCGGCCATCTGGTGAGTTTTACAACGCGGGTCCATCTGGTGGGTTGTACAACGCGGGTCCATCTGGTGGGTTCTACAACGCAGGGCCATCTAGTGGGTTGTACAATACCGGACCATTCGGTGGATTTTACAGTGTAGGACCATCTGGTTCATATGTTGATGCCCGTTATCATACTCCATTTTGTGAAAATATCCAAAGTTTTACAGATCTTCTTAATACTGGTAAACGCAATACTCTGGCTCCTGAAAGAAACTTCCGTCACCTGTAATATTCCCTAGTTATTCAGATGAGCAACAAGAGAGGAGTGAAGAAATTGTTGATGCTCATGTTGTGCGTAGAGGACAACGTAGACGTAGACCACCTGCTTGTGGTACCGGTGGTCATTTGTATAACTGCAATTGTCATGAACAACCATGATATTTTTTTTTTGTGTTATAGTAATTGATAATTAGTTATGCATGTGATTTTTGTTTTTTTTTTCTTTCCGTATGAGTTTTGTTTAATTACACCACAATTATTTTAAATACTTTATTAAGTTGATTCAAACCAATATGAAGAAAAATGCTAGTAGTGTAATAGATAAATGCATTTAAACCAATATCAAATAAATATCTTATTCAAATGCATACATTATATGAAAAAAATTATAAAACGTATATGCTACCTACAAACATTTATTTGTTATACATTTTTCGTCACGCAATCTATTGTCCACGTTCATCTGATGCTCCTGAAATACAAAAAATATACATATACAATTTAAAATATATTACACAATATATTTTTAGTAACAAATTAGATTTCCAATGTTTATACCTGTTCGTTCTTCGTTGTTTTCTCTCTCTCGCTACCGGCCTGTCCATCTCGTTTCTTAGTCGAGTCGTTGTATCCCTACCTGTTCTTCTTCTTTCACGTCTAACTGGGTTGTGTTGCAACTCAAAGGTAGGACGATCCCAATATCTTTCATCTGCAAGAGGTTCAAATATTCCTTCATACGTTGCGAGGTACTCCGATATATTGTACCATGGCTGCACAAGTGTCGTGGGATCTAACGAGTGCCATTTAGTGGTGCAAATAGCATGAGAACACGGGATGCCAAAAATTTTCCATTTACCACATGAACAATCTGTTGTTGATATTCTCACCACTTGCATGTGTTGGCCGCGACTTGAATTTCCTCCGGTCGCAACCTGAGCAGTTTGTGATCGTACAACATATTTAACAACACGATGTTCACTAGATTTCTTTGCCCATTCCTCATACTTTCGCCGTGCATAATCCGACCACAGTTGATTTTCTTGAACCATACATTGACCTTTCGTCACACGTTCAATGAAGTATTGGACACATTTCTGATGGGTCAAGTGTACTATTGCAGATATAGGCAGTCTACGAGCTCCCTTCAACACACTGTTTAAGCACTCGGACATGTTGGTCGTCATCACTCCACGACGCCAACCTCCGTCATGGGCCATAATCCATTTTTCCTTTGATATTCCTTCCAAATATCTATGTGCCAAAATATTTTTGTTCTTAATTGCCTCCATTGTTGCATCAAATTTACAAATTTGATGTTGACTCCCGGCTTCCCAGCATAAATCTTTCAAATGCACATCTTTGAACCTGAAATTAAAATTTGAGCACACGTGCCGCAAACAAAAATGATGCACACCTTGTGGAGGTTTGAAATAGGGTAGATCTTCAACGGCTCGCACGATTCCCTTATGCCTATCAGATATTAGACACACACCATTTTCGCCACATACAACATGCCGACCAACATTTTCCAAAAACCATTTCCAGGAATCAGACGTTTCTTCATCCACAATTGCAAAAGCCAATGGTAGCACTTGATTGTTAGCATCCAGAGTGACAGCGATCAACATTTTGTGTTTGTACTTTGTGTACAAATGTGTACCGTTGACACTAATGATTTTTCGATAGTGTCGAAATCCATTAGTACACGGATTGAACGCCCAAAAACAATAGTTCAATGTTTTTATTTCTTCATTGTTTCTGAGATGCTTCCAGTCGACAATTGTTCCAAGGTTGTATTTGCAAAGAGCACGCATATATTTCGGTAGTAATTGAACAGAGCTCTCCCAAGTTCCGTAAACAATTTCCACTGCACATTTTAGACTCCGCCACGCCTTCGTATACGAGATTGGATATCCATATTTATCTTTCACACTCTCTATTATATATTTAATCTCATACGAAGGATCACATCGTACAATGCCCAATAGTGTATGTGCAACCATATTGCTATTCAAGTTGTGATGATCTATGCCGACGTTGGTTGATATACATGTATGAGACCCACCATATCTGGTTATTTTCCAATAACCTGTTTTCTCCTTGAAAGATGCGCGAAGACCCCAATGACATCTGACAGTGGAAGAATCATTTTTGCATTGAATTTTCCCCAAAATGCATGTGCTCTCAACAACAAGATATTCGCGCCTAGAAACTCTGACCGAATAATCCTTCACAGATGCAATCAGATCTTTTTTATCCTTGAAAACCATGTTTACACATAGTTCTTGTAAGGCCCGAAAATATTAAGATTTTAATTACGGGGTCCCCACAGTTCTCCTCTCTCCTCATTATAGTATGTTGTCCGCATGTCATGAGGTACGCCAATAGAATCAGGAATTTCTTCTCCCAAATATGTATTGAAGAAAGATGGCATATCAGAAGTGGTAGAAAAGAATGGAACATCTTGCCTCTGTAATTTCTGACGAGGTGGTGGACGAGATGATGTTTCCTCATCAGTATTTGCATGGATATTCACATGTACATCATCATTCAATTCTTCAACATCGTCATCGTCTTCTTCCTCAGACTCCCCGTATGACATCTCTGGCTCTGTATCGCTTCTCTGGACATCTTCGTTTTTACTCCTAGGATCATCAACACGTGGCACAAAAGTTTGAATTTCTGAATTCCAATTTTCTTCACCAGAATTTTGTTCCCAAACACGTGTACTTTGCGGCCAACTTACAGGATCAGGTTTGCATGTGCCGGCGATATATTGATCCCATGATCCACTTTCAGGATAAAGATACATGTTGTCCATTCCTTCGGTGACGTGTAAAATATCTGATTCTTGGTCGACATGACCAACGTGATGGTCAATTTGGTTTGCTTCCACGTACAAATGCAATATACGTATATTGGGAGATTGCATCATAAAATCTAAAGTGTTGTCATCGATAAAATTGACTTGAATTTCATGCCAAGATGAATTTTCCATGAAAGAATATTTCGTTGAAAATTTGAGAGTAAAAGTAGTTGGATCAATCCTCAATATTTGATGCACAGCTTCAACCAACTCGGACAAAGTAATGGAACGTAGAACTCGCATCGGTCTAGTATAAGGAATACTATACACAATCGATCCACTATCCACAATAATATGACCACCAAAATATAAAAATATATCAATGTTTTCCATTCTCGACATGATTTTTTGAAATAAAAATGAAAAATGGATAAAAGAAATGAGAAAATTTTAAGAGATTGATATTTTTATGAGTGATATCCGAATAACATTTTTGAACATATATATAGTAATACAATTACGCGTAGAATTAATTGTTTACGCGTTAAATTAATTGTTTACGCGTTAAATGATATATTTAATTGTTTACGCCTTAAATTATTTTGGGTATTACGCGCAAATAATACGCGTGAATACATTTTTTTAAATTATTTTAAGTGTTAAATAATTTAAAATAATTTTAAACGAGCCACTTAGGCAGCGTCCGCGCCCCGTGGCGGAGGACAATGCCTACGTGTATATCATCGTCCGCTGTCAGATTTGGAGTTTTACGGTATTTGTGAAATTTTTTTTATTTTACGGTATTTTTAAAATTTATTTATTTTTTTACAGTAAAAATAAAAAAACCCCACCATTTAAGTCTAGTGAGCCTAAAGGCTCAACACGCTCTATCTAATAATAACAACATGAATAAAAATGATACAACATATAATACATGCACGATACATAATAAATAATATATATACATGCATGTCCAAAAATACATAACTCGTGATCATCTCATAACATAGCAAACATACTTGTAACATAATCATCAAGCATCATAATTAGGGCATATCATAAATTAAAAATTCTAAATGTTATATCCATGATGTGTGACGTGTCATATCGATTGATCAATCTAAAACCAGCGTACGTGGCAGTGAGATCTCCACCTCTTGGCCCCTTTACCAGGCTGAGCCCGGATCCGTAGGCAATCATAATCATAGTCGTATGGAAAGGCAATCGGGCTCCAATATCCCGACCCACAGTCCCGTGTCATATGGAAAGGTTCCAGCCTAGGCATCCCATCTCCAATCTCGTAGGTTGTCACACACCCACTTCAACTCCCTTAAAATATTTTTCATGTCCAGCATCACACATATACAAATATCATCATGCACATACATAAATTTTTTCATGATCTTATTCTCATAAAATATTTCCCGTAAATATATATTTAATTAATTAATAATATAAATATAAAAATAATACTTCTTCATACTTAAAATATTCATGCAATAATTAAATATATATTTCGGACCATGCATATTTTTCATGGATTGGTTCAGGCTGCTGACTCCTTAGACTTAGGCTCATAAACTTTTAGACTAGCCCAATAACTCAACTTAAGCCAATTAACTTAAATTTAGCCCAAATAATTTATTTAAGCCCAATAGTACATTTTTGGCCCATTAATAAGCCCAAACCCATTAAAAACTTAATCTGGCCCAATAGGCCAAATTTACCATAAACTGTCCCAATAATTTTCATGGGCTCTAGGCCCATAATAATTAATGAACTTACTTAAATAATTGTAATTATTTAAGACAAATAATAAAACTCATGTTGCCCATTTATTTAATTAACTTAGACTTAAGCCCATATAAACACTTAAACTAATAATTAACTTAAAAATAAAATACCCGATCCCAACTAACACAACCCGGATTCGGACCCAACTAACTTGACCCGTGACATTTTATACCCGATCCGGACCAAAAAACCCAAGTCAGGCCTTCCTAAACACAAGACACAACCCTAACCTTTCTCTACCTAAGCCCCTTCCTCTCCCTAAGCCCAACTCACGGCAGCCCTGAGCGGCTTCAGAAAATCTGATCGTGCCACCTGATCCGGTCAGCTTTGGACGTGAAACCACTGCCCATACATAGACAACATCCAAGAAGTTATAACCCAATAAATTTGACCTCAAACCAAGTCGTGTAGAAGGAGAAAGAACCAAAAAAATATACCCCTAGTTCCTGATTGTGCAGAATGCGACCCGCCAATTCAGGCCATTCGGCCGCTAGCTGCGGCCATTAACGGCCGGAGAACCACCTGGAATACCTTCCCCAATGTCTTGGGGTTCTAACCTAACTAGAACCAACCTCTAACTCACACCCTACAATGTATACGAACCAATCTCCTGGAACTGCTCAAACTGCGACCTGTTATGCATCAGAAGAGATGGATTCGATTCCAGCCCATTCCAGCCCCAAACCCTGACCAAGATTGACCCTAGGGACCCTAAGACACCCACCTAGCCATTCACCAGCAGCCATAACCAAGACATGATAGAAAACGTGAGTAAAAATTCATGAAAGGAACAAGAAGCTATGGACATCTTGTGCATATGCTCATAAACTTCATATAAATCAAACATAGGATGCTAGATAAATGATTTTCATGAAAGATCAGAATATATGGCTTAAATGGTGGCCAATAAGAGGACTCGAACGTACATTAGATGATCTTTGAAGGAAAAACGTGAATATGACGCGTACCGCGATCACCGGGACGAACGGGCTTCAAAACATCGATTAAATTTTCAAAGTGCTTGTGTATGATGTGAGTTTTCTGTTGAAAACGAGAGGGAGATGGGGTGGATGGCAGCTAGGTTATTCAACGTGATGAAGAAGATGAATTATGGCTAATTGTATAATATCTACTTATTTAATTATTAATTTAGATTTTTGGGAAAATATTATATCATGTTTAATATACAATTTAACTCCAAAAATTAATATATTTCTTACAAATTTTTGTAATTGTTATAAATTTAGTGGATAAAAGGGAGGAAGAAAATCAAAGACTAGAGAAATACAATAGAGAAAAGATGAGTGCAATCAATTAATTCTCATTTCAACTATACACCTCTATTTATAGGGTAGAGGGAATGTTACACAAAAGGAATTATACAATCAAATCAATCACCTAAATTGTAGTAGCCCGTGCCCTAATTGAGTAATTAAAGGATTAATGCTAATTAATTGAATTAGGTATCAGACGGATCGGAAGCTCCGAAGGCACGATCGGAAGCTCCGAACAGGATCGGAAGCTCCGATGAGCGATCGGAGGCATCGATGTTATTACGTCAGGCATGACGTGTGGTTGGATCGGAAGCTCCGATCAGGACCGGAGGCTCCGATCACCCCTATCCGGAGTCATCAAGTGATATTTTGACACGTGGCAGATCAGGATCTTCGGAAGCTCCGATGACAGGATCGGACGTTCCGATCGAGGTTCGGACGTTCCGATCAAGGATCGGAAGTTCCGATCGTTGTCTATAAATAGAAGGCCGAGACTTCACTTTCATTTGCCAATTCCGAGTTCTCCTTTCCTTTCTAGTCCTTTTGGAGCTGTTCTGGTCTTCTTAGGCTTGGTCCGGAGGTCGGAGAGGCGTTCGGTAGTCGTAGCGGAGTCGTGCCCAAGTTCTGGAGGCATCGACATCAAAGGGCTAACGACGGACGAAGGTATAGCTTTTGCTCCCTATAAATATTTAGGAGTATGCAATAGCTTAGTTAAGGCTTTTAGAGCACTTTAATGATAGTAGTATCATTTGGCAGTATAGAGCAGACTATAGGCGTGGACCTAGAGTTGGTAGAGCTTTCACTGTATTGAGGTACGAAAGTACTGTTCGAGATATCCTGACTGAGTATGCATGTATTATATGACTGCATGATTTATATGCCATGATATTATGCTGCATTCATTTGCATCTTGCTGTATCTCCTTCGAGATGTCTGTAGTAGGGTTGTACCCTATCCTGTTAGTGGATGGACTTCCATCGATTTGGGTCCGGCGTATCCACAGTTATCTCGGTATGGGAGCCACCTCCTGAAGCGACGGCACAGCGTGCTACATACCAGGGCCCGGTCTGTCTCTGTTATCTGATCCTTGACCTCGAGTCTATAGGGAGTTCACTTTGCATGCATGTATACTCATACTCTCGCACTGAGCGTTTTATGCTCACGTCTCGTACTCTGTATTTTCTGGACACCCTATTCCATGGGGCAGGTTTGCGATTGGACGAGGAGGGTGGATCCAGGAGGGGCTAGTCAGTGGTTGGCCAGCTGGAGCTTCGTCTAGGTTTTTTTACTGTTGTTTGGGTTTATACAGCTATTCGATTTGGTTGTATATTATTGGATAATTACAGATTCCTTTACTTGGGATTGTATAATGTTATTGGTTTCCGCAGTTTTATTCTGATATCTATTTAATTAAGTTAATTGCATGCCTAAGTTCTGTTTAGTAGGTGATCCGGTTAAGGGTCACTACATAAATATCATCTATATATAACACTCCCCCTTAGATGATTAGTGGAGAGTCTAATGTTTTCTCGTTAAAACCTTGTCAGTAAAACCCAGTGGAAAAAACCTGAACGAAAGAAAAATAGTACAACATTTGATTCTCCCCCTAATTTCAAACACCGAATGTCCTTTAATTGATGCATCCCTATCTTGTGCACCAATTTCTTGAATGTTGATGTTGGTAATGATTTTGCGAATAAATAAGCTACATTGTCATTGGAGAGAATTTGTTGGAAATCGATATCACCTTTTTTTTTGAACTTCGTGCGTGTAGAAGAACTTTAGCGAAATATGTTTTGTTCAATCGCCTTTAATATATTCTTTCTTTAATTGTGCAATGCAAGCAATATTATCTTCGAATATAGTCATTTGAATATTTTTCGTTGTTGGTAGTGTTGTGAAAATTCCTCGCAAGCGTACGAGTGTCAAGTTTTAATATAGTGATTAAATCAGATATCGATCTCTCAGGGAGTAAAATGAAAATATTTAGTACTTGTAATTAAAATAGTCCAAACTTTATCTAAAAAATCAAATTTTGAGAATTTTGCAATAAAAATAAAATAATTAAGAGATTTAAAAGCACGCACACAACTTTCAGATTAAAAATCAATCAGAGAAAAATGGTCTAGATGTATAGATTTCACATGGTTTCAACAACAATCAATCCGAATTAATTAATCTTCATGAATTTCAATCAATTAATAGCCAAGAACACTTAAGTGTATTATTCCCTCTCCCGAGTGCCAAATAAAATATATCAACTACAGTTCAATTCCAATATCCCTATTAAGAATCTACTTGCAGTGATCAATTCAAGACGATGTTCTTTTTAAAAGCTCTGTTAAAATTATACACTCTCCCGAGCAATATAAATAATTAACAGTGTATTTTCTATTGGTCATATTCAAAATCTCCTCTCCCGAGTGCCAGATTTCAAATAAATATTACAAATCAATTATTGATCAGATAATTGAAAATACAATCAATTCTAGAAAAACAATTAATCTAGAAGAAACTCAATCCAATAAAATCAAGAATTCATGAAAGTGTCTACACCAGGTTTCATCCGACCTCTAGACTCTAAAAATTTAGTTCATAATAAAATTCTGAATAAAATAATAATTTATAAATCTAAACATATTCAGAATTAAATAAAAGATAGAAAACAAATCCGCCGTCGATGCCGTGTCCGGTCTATCAAACTCCGTCTTTGTTCTTCAGATTAAGCTCCAGAAATTCTTCTTCAAATCACGATCAAATCTCTGATATGCGTGTTAATCAGTTGTGGCGGCTCTCCCCTTCTAAAGTCTGATAATAATTCCCTTTTATATCACATATGAAAAGCCCAGTCAAAAAGCCCAAGAAAAGATCAACTTTCCTTCCCGATTAAAATTCCCACAATTAAATCTAGCGACGTGCGGGCGCTTCACAATCCAGGCGGGCGCATACAACCCTCTGTACTCGAGTCTCCAATGTGAGGCCTTGATTCTAATATTCTAATCTCGGAACTAAACAACGATTCCAATACAAGAAACAAGACTAAAACAAATATTTTTTTTTTAAAGGAACAGTGCCCGCTTGATCGGTAAAAACTTACCGATCGAGCGGCAGCAAAATGACTCATCCTCTGCCTCTGAACAAAGGTGCTCGCTCGATCGGTAAGATCCTACCGATCGAGCGGCACCAATTCTGCAGAAAAGAACAGATGCTGCTCAACTCATTCAATTCCAATTCTTTCAAACTAACACCATTCAACATGCAACAATCATCCAAAAATCATGCATAATCAAATACAAGGTAGTTCTAGAGTTATACATTCATCCAAATTAATAGAACATGATTTGGTTAAGGGTTTACAACACCAAAATACAACAAGAGTTTGAATACAATTCAACTCCTAAAACCAAGGGCCTCACTCTATCCTCTCAATCGTCTAGCCATGATGTCTTTGACTCGATCCTTCCCCACCTGTTGCCAAGTACACATACAGACAAAGACAACAGCTGGATAATCTGGTGAGAATACAATTCCCAGTAAAAGAGACTAACATGCTATCAAATAAACATATCAAATCATAATATGAACTCGATCTTCATAAAAACAATTAATCCAATCAAGTACTGAATTAAAATGATATGCATGTCTTTAAAAACTCTGGATTATAAGACTCAGATAATCAGTTGAAATTCTTCTATTCTTTCCCTCTTCGGTTTGGGATCCCCAAGGTTAAAACATCCAACGATCACATCGACTCCCCTCTCGAGATGGACGTGATATGTTTTAATCCTCTAGACTCCAAAGCATTATAGTGAGCTACTCGACAAAGTAGTAAATCGCCTACTAAGCCACTCAACTACAATCCCTAGATCGTCTAATTCAAAATGAAATGATTCAAGGCTCAATATGAATGCTTATGAAATCTCATGCATTCCATATAAATTAAATCATATAATCAAATAAGCAATTCAAAACATGCAATATGTGATTTCTCCTAGGACACTCGAATCCATCTCGATTCAAGTTCATCGTCCTATTCTAATCCAAGTCATCTTATACCTCTTCTTCGCCGTTCACAATCTTCAATCTGTAAACAACAAATCTTCAATCAATATCCACACAAGTTCATCAATCGATAAAAGAAGACATCGATACAATACTGGCTCAACTCTTCAAATCTGATCAAGACTACGAGTCTCACAATCTCCAAGAACTTCGAATCAATCTATCAGAAGAAGTCATGGTGATCAAAATCGATATCAAACTCATTTCAAACTCAAAACATCAAAACGACGTTCAAACCTCAAACTGACGGCATAACGGCTATAAAATGATCAAACCGGAAATGCATATAGCAAGATATCAATCTAAACAACTCATCTCAATCATCATTCAACCATTCAAACTCAAACCCATCACATCCCAAAAATCAGATTTTTGAAAGAGGCAAGAAAAATCATAACAATTCCATTCGTCGCTCAAACTCAAAACCGACAGAGAATAAACGATCAGAACTCCGCCACGAACAACATACTCAAATCTCAATCAAATCAAACAAAATCAGAAAAATGAAACATATCTGATCGAAGAAAAACTTACTTCCAAACGGAGCACTCGAAGCTGTGATCGTAGATATCAAGTCAGAATTCAATTCTACCGGACGGATCGAGCTAGAAAAAAAATCACAAAAGCTTAAAAAGCTTTCTCACGCCTTCCATGGCTGTAAATGAGTTGGAGGAAAAAGATGGGATGAAAAAGAATGACTAAGTCAAGTAGATAATATAACAAATCCCATATTTGCATTTCAGTCCCTGAAAATTTCGAAAACTGCAAATTAGACCCTGATCTCTAAAAAGTCGGCTCTTGAATTCCTAAATCACTGTTTATCTCAAATAACATCAATTAAGATAAAAACGAGGCATTACAATTCTCCCCCTCTTAAATAATATTTCTTCCTCGAAATCAATCAAAGATAACTCATAAGAAGATAATTAAGAACTCAAGAATAGAATTAAGAACTCACATCAGATGAATAAATCAGGAAATCTCTGTCTCATATTAGATTCTGTCTCCCAAGTCATTTCTTCGACACCGTGACGACTCCACTGAACCTTCACCAGAGGTATCGATTTGGTTCTGAGCTGTTTCTCCTTCCTGTCAAGGATCTGAATCGGTCTCTCGAAGTAGCTCAGAGTTTCATCGAGTTCAGCTTCGTCGGCCTGAAGAACATGAGAAGGGTCTGGATGATACTTCCGCAGCATAGAGACATGGAAGACATCGTGAATAGCAGATAAAGCAGGAGGAAGAGCTAATCTGTAGGCTAGATCGCCTATGTGAGACCTCGGTTCTAAACAACTATTAAAGGAGTAATTCAATAAGTAAGCAATTAAAGCCAAGAGCATTTTTTTTTAAAAAAAAGGGGATGCGCGGGCGCGCATGGCGTCCTGCCCAAGTCCTCGCGCGGGCGCGCCTGAAGCTCTGACCAAAACTTTCGAAACGAAGTGCGGGATGCACGGGCGCGCCACCCGAGGCGCGGGCGCGCATGGCCTGCTGAATTGGCTCAAAACAAGCCTCCAAAAGTGCAATATCAAAACCAAAAGAACTCTAACATGATCCAACTAATATATATCCAACAACATAGCAGTTAAATACATAAAAGTGAAGAACACGCATCGATGCTAGCTATTACAAGCCGAATACAGAATACAAGAGTTCTAACCACAAGCAAGACCACTTCCAATCCAAGTTCCAGTTCTTAACATGCTTCAAAATATAAACTAGATTGTCATGCTAACAAGACTTCTAAACCGAGTCTCACTTCTACAACATTCCCTCAAAGCTAACCATGCCTCTTCTGACTTGATCCTGCCCCACCTGTTGCCAAGTACACATACAAAACAAAGCAACAGCCGGATAACCGGTGAGAATGATAATCCCAGTAAAAGCAACATACAAGTAATACAACAACAAACATGCTTTCAAAACAACAACGAAATCAATAACAACGTAATGAAATGCATGTCTTTAAACCGGGATATCAAATCTGATAAACGAGGGATTTCTGCTGTGCTTTTGGGATCCCGAGGGTGAGATTACGTAACGACTCACCGACTCACCCAATCGAGGTGGTGCCACGTATCCCACTCCTCTAGACTTTGAGCAACTATAATGAGTATGCTAGCACTAGGCGAAACGACTATGACCTAGGCCACTCAATCATAGTTCCCAAATGTCTAAACAAAAAGGGCGGTTCTGCCCGCTGAAAACAAGATTGGCTCAAGATGAATGCATAACAGAAACATAAAACATAGCCATATAACAAAAGCTCAATCAAAATAACAAAACACAAGTTCCTCATGCTAGAACGAGTGTAGATGCAAGTATGTGATTTTAAGGGAAACTCGAGAACCAAATGTCCCGAGTATGCTATCCCGCTATCGATGTCTGCTTTTACCTTTCAAGGCAGTAGTTCCAACTTCTGGGAAGCTACAACAAAAGATTGTATCAAAGTCTAACCAATCTAAACAACAACAAGGCTCAAGGTAATTATCTATACCGTTCTTCGTCCAAATCTCTGAAACGAACAAATGCTGTTAACCCTGGGCTTGACAAACTCCAAACGAATCTGTTCAGATACAAATCAAAGATCAATAACCATGATCAACTTACAAGCCAAGTTCAACACTCAAAAATGGTTCGAAATCCCAAAACTCAAACCGACGGCATAACGGCTAAAAACTGAACAAACCGAAAACGCGGACAGCAGTTCAATACCGATATAATCTCATAACAATGCTAATACAACAAAAACAAAGCAATCCCAACAAATCTCAAAACTCAAACTTTTGAAAAAGGCTTCCAACAATCACAACAAATCCGAACGTCGCTCTAATTCAAAATCGACAGATAATAAACGATCAGAACTCTGCCAAGAACAACATACTAGAATCTAGATCGATTCTAACAACCTCTGAAAAACAAAACATGTCTGATCGGAGAAATACTTACGGTATAACAGAGCTGTCACTGCAGTGATCGATAATCTGCCTTCAGAAATAATTTCTAACGGCCGGATCGAGCTCGGGAGGAAATCTGGAAGCTTGAAATCCAAAAGGGGCGCTTCAATGGAGTCTCTCGGTTGTGTGGAGGAGGAGGAAGACTTTAGAAATCAATTTCAAGTGTAGATAATATATAAAAATCAATATTTTCATTTTAGTCCCTGAAATTTCCAAAATTTGCAAAAAGGACCCTGATCAAAATCAAACCGGCTCAAGAACTCTGTAATCTCTGATTAACTCAAATAAACTCATTTAAGATAAAAACAGGGCGTTACAATTCTCCCCCACTAAGAAGAGATTTCGTCCTCGAAATCAATGAGAACCACAACTCATAAGATAGAATAAAGGACTAAAGATAGTAAGAAGAACTCACGTCATCCGAATAACTCCGGAAATCGCTGTCTTATGTCAGACTCTGTCTCCCAAGTCGCTTCCTCGACGCCGTGACGGCTCCACTGCACTTTCACCAACGGAATCGACTTGGTCCTGAGTTGTTTCTCCTTCCGATCAAGGATCTGAATCGGTCGCTCAAAGTAGCTCAGAGTCTCGTCTAACTCGGCTTCTTCAGGCTGAAGGATATGTGAAGGATCTGGATGATATTTTCGCAGCATAGAGACGTGAAAAATGTCATGAATACCCGATAAAGACGGAGGAAGTGCAAGTCTGTAGGCAAGATCGCCTATCTTCTCGAGAATCTCGTATGGACCGATGAATCTCGGAGATAACTTCCCTCTCTTACCGAATCTGACAGTGCCTTTGAACGGAAAAATCTTAAGGAAAACGCGATCTCCCTGCTCAAAACTCAGAGGTCTACGTCTGACGTTCACATACTTCGCCTGTCTATCTTGAGCTGACTTCATTCTGGTCTGAATGATCTTAACCTGCTCTGCCATATCTCTAAGCATATCTGGTCCCAAATCTGGTGACTCGGACAAGTCATCCAAAAACAACGGAGATCGGCATTTCTTATCGTACAATGCCTCAAAAGGCGCCATACCGATACTCGCTTGGAAGCTGTTGTTGTAAGAAAACTCGACAAGAGGCAAAGAATCCTGCCAACTAGTGCCAAAATCTAGCACTACCGCTCACAGCATATCCTCTAACGTCTGGATATTCCGCTCTGACTGTCCATCGGTCTGAGGATGATAAGCTGTACTCAGATGCAATCGAGTACCAAGTGCCCCCTGAAGACTGTGCCACAAGTGAGAAGTGAATCTAGGATCTCTGTCTGAAACGATCGACTTCGGCATACCATGCAATCTCACAACATTGCTAACATACAACTCAGCCATCTGATCATGACGATACGTCATCCTGTACGGAATAAAACACGCAGACTTCGTCAATCGGTCGATCACTATCCAAATGGCATCGCATCCTCGAACGGATCGTGGTAGCTTCGTGACGAAATCCATGGAAATGTGATCCCACTTCCATTCAGGAATAGATAGACTGTGCAACAGACCTCCTGGTCGCTTCCGTTCTGCTTTCACCTGTTGACAATTCAAACACTGAGATACAAACCTCGCTACGTCGCTCTTCATTCTCTTCCACCAGAACTGGTTCTTCAGATCGTTGTACATCTTACGACCTCCAGGATGAATACTAAACCGACTGCAATGAGCCTCTCGGAGAATACGCTGTCTCAATTCCGAAATATTAGGCACAACAATACGGTTATTCACATACAGTACATCATCTCTAACCTGGAATTCAGACTGATGACCCGATCTGACTTTCTCTACTGAAATATGGATGCTCGGCTCAGACTTCTGTGCTTCTCTGATTGCAACAAACAACTCTGGCTCGGCTTGAATAGCAAATACACTGATAGTCTCCCAATCTGTTTCAAACTCTAAACCAGAAGTGCAACAATCATCGATCAACTGAGAAACACCGATAGTAGAAAGAGATAAAGAACAAAGCTTTTGACTCAAAGCATCTGCAACTGCATTAGACTTCCCCGGATAGTACTTGATTTCACAGTCGAAATCCTTCAACACATCTAACCATCTTCTCTGTCTCATATTTAGCTCTGCCTGTGAAAACAAGTACTTAAGGCTCTTATGGTCAGAAAAGATCTCGAAAGACTCACCATAAAGATAGTGACGCCAGATCTTCAGAGCAAAGACGATCGCAGCTAGTTCAAGATCATGGACCGGATAACGAGTCTCGTGTGGTTTCAGCTGCCTCGATGCATACGCTATCACATGCTTATGCTGCATAAGAACATAACCCAAGCCTCGGTTAGAAGCATCACAATAGACTGTGAAACCTCCAGTACCCTTCGGAATAGAAAGAATTGGAGCACTGGTCAGTCTCCTCTTCAGATCAACAAAGCTAGCCTCACAATCTGGAGTCCAAACAAAAGGCGCATTCTTCCGAGTCAGTAATAGGCTTGGAAATAGACGAGAAACCCTCGATGAAATGATGGTAATAACCAGCTAAACCCATGAAGCTTCGGATCTCCGGCACTGAAGTAGGTCTAGGCCAATTCATAACCGCTTCAATCTTGCTGGGATCGACAGAAATCCCATCTTTAGAAATAATATGACCGAGAAAGACAACTCGATCTAACCAAAATTCGCATTTCGACAGCTTGGCAAACAACTGCTCAATTCGCAAAATCTGCAATACGGTCCTTAAGTGCTCTGCATGGTCAGTACGGTTCTTCGAGTAGATAAGAATATCATCGATAAAGATAATGACGAACTCATCTAAATAACACTGAAAGATACGGTTCATCAAACCCATAAAAACCGCTGGGGCATTAGTCAAACCGAACGGCATGACTATAAACTCAAAATGACCATACCTTGTTCTGAATGCGGTCTTATGAACGTCTTCCTCTCGCACTCTCAACTGGTGATAACCTGACCTCAGATCAATCTTAGAGTAGACAGAAGAACCCTGCAGCTGATCAAAAAAGTCATCTATTCGGGGTAAAGGACACCTGTTCTTAACTGTAGCCTGATTCAATTGACGGTAGTCGATACAGAGCCGCATAGAACCAACCTTCTTCCGAACGAATAGAATAGGAGCACCCCAAGGCGATACACTAGGTCTGATGTATCCCTTGGCAATCAAATCCTCAAGCTGCTCCTTCAACTCTCTCAATTCAACAAGTTCCATACGATAAGGAGCTTTTCAAATAGGTTGAGTACCTGACACTAAGTCAATGCTGAATTCGATTTCTCGAATAGGTGGCAAACCAGGAACATCTTCCGGGAACACATCAGCAAATTCTCTAACCACCGGTAAATCTACCAAAGCTGGGCTAGATTTCAGTACATCAACTGCATACACCAAAAATCCTTCTGCACCTTTCTTTAGCAAACGAGTCATAGATAACACTGAAATCAAAGGAATTATAGATCGAGAACCCTTACCAAAGAATTTCCACTCGTCTGCCATTTCCAGTCTGAACCTGACAACTTTCTGGAAACAATCGACTGTCGCCCTGTACTTGGTTAAAGCATCTATCCTGACAATACAATCAAAATCTGACAGTCCAAGTACAATACAGTCGAATTCTAACAAATTTCATTCAAAATACAGTTCACAGTTCCTGACTAATCTGACGGAAACAATTCCTCCAACCAAAGGTGAAGTAACAGCTACTACTATAGGCAACAATTCAGTTGGCAAAGCATGCAATAATACGAATTTCTCAGAGATAAAAGAATGGGAAGCACCTGTATCTATCAAGACATGAGCAGAATAACCAAAAATTGAACAGTTACCTTATATAACATCGTCAGGTGCTGCTTGAGCCTGATCCTCTGTCAGAGCAAAGACTCGTGCTTGCTGTATCGGAGGCTGATTTGCACTGGTACTACCTCCCTGTCTGTTTTGCTGCTGAGGCTGGAAAGAGTGCACTGCAGAAGACTGCCTCTCAGGCTGAGCTGCAGGTCTAGGCGAACTCCCACTCTGAGCTCTATCTCTGTTACGCTGTGGGCACACTTTAGAGAAGTGTCCCGGTTGCTGACAGGTGTTACAATTGCCGAAGACTCCCACACACTGATCCGGTGAGTGTCTTCCTCCACACTTGCTGCAGTACAAGGATGATGACCCAGAACTAGGTCCTGAACCGAATTGCTTTGAACCACTGGAACTGGACGAACTATTCCCCTGCCTCTTGAACTGTTTACCTCTTGCCTTGTACTGATCCTTTCTGTTTCCCCCACTGTTACCACCTTCATACCTCTGCTGCTGGTTCTGATGCTGAGGTGGCTGATTCTGATACTGAGAGGGTTGGTTCTGATACTGCCTCTGCTGCTGAGGTGCTACCTAATTACCTTTTTGCCTCCACAAGCCTGCTTCTGCTCCCTTTGCGTGATTCATGGCATCCGCAAAGTTGTCTGGCCTAGCAGTGTTCACCAAAGTGAAGATGTCAGGATTCAAGCCATTTATGAAGTGATCTGCCTTAGCTTCTTCATCTCCGGCAATTAGTGGTGCAAAACGCCACAGACTATCAAACTTGGCAACGTACTCTTCGATGTTCAGATTCCCTTGTCTCAAATAGCAAATTCTGCTCCCTTGTCCTTACGGTACGAGATAGGGAAAAACCGCTTATAGAATTCAGATTTAAAAAGAATCCAAGTAACTTCCATACCTCTATTCTCTATTGCTTTCTTTGTCATGATCCACCAGCTCTTAGCAACCCCACGTAGCTGATGAATGACTAACCTGATTCTGCGGTCATCTGTGTAATCAATGGAATCAAATAGCTGATCAATATCATCCAACCAACTCTCGCAGTCAACTGGATTTTCTGAACCCATCAATAATGGCGGATTGAACGACTGAAACCTCTTCAACAAGGTTTCCATAGGCGTTGCTGAAGCATCCAACTGATCAACTTCAGTGCTAGCTTGCTCAGTTGCAGGGATAACTGGTGGTGTGTTTCTGTTTATCACTCGACGAGGACCCATCTGATAATCAAAGGTTAGGACACGAGATATCTCAATCGCTACAATCAGTGTCCTTACAACCACTTGGAATACCGGATACCAGTCGATAATAGAAAAAAGTTATATTTCAAGTAGATCATGCTTTATAAATTAAATCACATAACCATGTAATTCAATAATTCTCAATAATAAAGCATGCTCGCATGGAATTAAGTACATAGTTAAAATAATTCAAACACATGCGAGGAGCCAATGCACGCAGACTCGATCTACCCGCTCACTCTAGTTCGACCAAGAATCTTAACTCTCTGATACCACTTAATGTGAGACCTCGGTTCTAAACAACAATTAAAGGAGTAATTCAATAAGTAAGAAATTAAGAGCCAAGAGCATTTTTTTTTTAAAAAAAAGGGGACGCGCGGGCGCGCAGCTTGAGGCGCGGGCGCGCATGGCATCCTGCCCAAGCCCTCGCGCGGGCGCGCCACCCGAGGCGCGGCGCGCCTGAAGCTCTGACCAAAACTTTTGAAACGAAGTGCGGGATGCGTGGGCGCGCCACCCGAGGCGCGGGCGCGCATGGCCTGCTGAATTGGCTCAAAACAAGCCTCCAAAAGTGCAATATCAAAACCAAAAGAACTCTAACATGATCCAACTAATATATATCCAACAACATAGCAGTTAAATACATAAAAGTGAAGAGCACGCATTGATGCTAGCTATTACAAGCCGAATACAGAATACAAGAGTTCTAACCACAAGCAAGACCACTTCCAATCCAAGTTCCAGTTCTTAACATGCTTCAAAACATAAACTAGATTTTCATGCTAACAAGACTTCTAAACCGAGTCTCACTTCTACAACATTCCCTCAAAGCTAACCATGCCTCTTCTGACTTGATCCTGCCCCACCTGTTGCCAAGTACACATACAAAACAAAGCAACAGCCAGATAACCGGTAAGAATGATAATCCCAGTAAAAGCAACATACAAGTAATACAACAAGAAACATGCTTTCAAAACAACAACGAAATCAATAACAACGTAATGAAATGCATGTCTTTAAATTGGGATATCAAATCTGATAAACGAGGGATTTCTGCTGTGCTTTTGGGATCCCGAGGGTGAGATTACGTAACGACTCACCGACTCACCCAATCGAGGCGGTGCCACGTATCCCACTCCTCTAGACTTTGAGCAACTATAATGAGTATGCTAGCACTAGGCGAAACGACTATGACCTAGGCCACTCAATCATAGTTCCCAAATGTCTAAACAAAAAGGGCGGTTCTGCCCGCTGAAAACAAGATTGGCTCAAGATGAATGCATAACAGAAACATAAAACATAGTCATATAACAAAAGCTCAATCAAAACAACAAAACACAAGTTCCTCATGCTAGAACGAGTGTAGATGCAAGTATGTGCTTTTAAGGGAAACTCGAGAACCAAATGTCCCGAGTATGCTATCCCGCTATCGATGTCTGCTTTTACCTTTAAAGGCAGTAGTTCCAACTTCTGGGAAGCTACAACAAAAGATTGTATCAAAGTCTAACCAATCTAAACAACAACAAGGCTCAAGGTAATTATCTATACCGTTCTTCGTCCAAATCTCTGAAACGAACAAATGCTGTTAACCCTGGGCTTGACAAACTCCAAACAAATATGTTCAGATACAAATCAAAGATCAATAACCATGATCAACTTACAAGCCAAGTTCAACACTCAAAAAAGGTTCGAAATCCCAAAACTCAAACCGACGGCATAACGGCTAAAAACTGAACAAACCGGAAACGCGAACAGCAGTTCAATACTGATATAATCTCATAACAATGCTAATACAAAAAAAACAAAGCAATCCCAACAAATCTCAAAACTCAAACTTTCGAAAAAGGCTTCCAACAATCACAACAAATCCGAACGTTTCCCTAATTCAAAACCGACAGATAATAAACGATCAGAACTCTGCCAAGAACAACATACTATAATCTAGATCGATTCTAACAACCTCCGAAAAACAAAACATATCTGATCGGAGAAATACTTACGGTATAACAGAGCTCTCACTGCAGTGATCGATAATCTGCCTTCAGAAATAATTTCTAACGGCCGGATCGAGCTCGGGAGGAAATCTGGAAGCTTGAAATCCAAAAGGGGCGCTTTAATGGAGTCTCTCGGTTGTGTGGAGGAGGAGGAAGACTTTAGAAATCAATATCAAGTGTAGATAATATATAAAAATCAATATTTGCATTTTAGTCCCTAAAATTTCCAAAATTTGCAAAAAAGACCCTGATCAAAATCAAACCGGCTCGAGAACTCTGTAATCTCTGATTAACTCAAATAAAATCATTTAAGATAAAAACAGGGCGTTACAATTCTCCCCCACTAAGAAGAGATTTCGTCCTCAAAATCAATGAGAACCACAACTCATAAGATAGAATAAAGGTCTAAAGATAGTAAGAAGAACTCACGTCATCCGAATAACTCCGAAAATCGCTGTCTTATGTCAGACTCTGTCTCCCAAGTCGCTTCCTCGACGCCGTGATGGCTCCACTGCACTTTCACCAACGGAATCGACTTGGTCCTGAGTTGTTTCTCCTTCCGATCAAGGATCTGAATCGGTCGCTCAAAGTAGCTTAGAGTCTCGTCTAACTCGGCTTCTTCAGGCTGAAGGATATGTGAAGGATCTGGATGATATTTTCGCAGCATAGAGACGTGAAAAACGTCGTGAATACCCGATAAAGATGGAGAAAGTGCAAGTCTGTAGGCAAGATCGCCTATCTTCTCGAGAATCTCGTATGAACCAATGAATCTCGGAGATAACTTCCCTCTCTTACCGAATCTGACAGTTCCTCTGAACGAAGAAATCTTAAGGAAAACGCGGTCTCCCTGCTCAAAACTCAGAGGTCTACGTCTGATGTTCGCATACTTTGCCTGTCTATCTTGGGCTGACTTCATTCTAGTCTGAATGATCTTAACCTGCTCTGCCATATCTCTAAGCATATCCGGTCCCAAATCTGGTGACTCGGACAAGTCATCCCAAAACAACGGAGATCGGCATTTCTTACCGTACAATGCCTCAAAAGGCGCCATACCGATACTCGCTTGGAAGCTGTTGTTGTAAGAAAACTCGACAAGAGGCAAAGAATCCTGCCAACTAGTGCAAAAATCTAGCACTACCGCTCGCAGCATATCCTCTAACGTCTGGATAGTCCGCTCTGACTGTCCATCGGTCTGAGGATGATAAGCTGTACTCAGATGCAATCGAGTACCAAGTGCCCCCTGAAGACTGTGCCAGAAGTGAGAAGTGAATCTAGGATCTCTGTCTAAAACGATCGACTTCGGCACACCATGCAATCTCACAACATTGCTAACATACAACTCAGCCATCTGATCATGACGATACGTCATCCTGTACGGAATAAAACACGCAGACTTCGTCAATCGGTCGATCACTACCCAAATGGCATCGCATCCTCGAATGGATCGTGGTAGCTTCGTGACGAAATCCATGGAAATGTGATCCCCCTTCCATTCAGGAACAGATAGACTGTGCAACAGACCTCCTGGTTGCTTCCGTTCTGCTTTCACCTGTTGACAATTCAAACACCGAGATACAAACCTCGCTACATCGCTCTTCATTCTCTACCACCAGAACTGGTTTTTCAGATCGTTGTACATCTTACGACCTCCAGGATGAATACTAAACCGACTGCAATGAGCCTCTCGGAGAATACGCTGTCTCAATTCCGAAATATTAGGCACAACAATACGGTTATTCACATACAGTACATCATCT
Source organism: Henckelia pumila (assembly GCF_033568475.1). Classification (NCBI taxonomy): domain Eukaryota; kingdom Viridiplantae; phylum Streptophyta; class Magnoliopsida; order Lamiales; family Gesneriaceae; genus Henckelia; species Henckelia pumila. Next base: position 111,628,996 of record NC_133122.1, read on the forward strand.
CTAACCTGGAATTCAGACTGATGACCCGATCTGACTTTCTCTACTGAAATCTGGATGCTCGGCTCAGACTTCTGTGCTTCTCTGATTGCAACAAACAACTCTGGCTCGGCTTGAATAGCAAATACTCTGATAGTCTCCCAATCTGTTTCAAACTCTAAACCAGAAGTGCAACAATCATCGATCAACTGAGAAACACCGATAGTAGAAAGAGATAAAGAACAAAGCTTTCGGCTCAAAGCATCTGCAACTGCATTAGACTTCCCCGGATAGTACTTGATTTCACAGTCGAAATCCTTCAACAGATCTAACCATCTTCTCTGTCTCATATTTAGCTCTGTCTGTGAAAACAAGTACTTAAGGCTCTTATGGTCAGAAAAGATCTCGAAAGACTCACCATAAAGATAGTGACGCCAGATCTTCAGAGCAAAGACGATCGCAGCTAGTTCAAGATCATGGACCGGATAACGAGTCTCGTGCGATTTCAGCTGCCTTGATGCATACGCTATCACATGCTTATGCTGCATAAGAACACAACCCAAGCCTCGGTTAGAAGCATCACAATATACTGTGAAACCTCCAATACCCTTCGGAATAGAAAGAATTGGAGCACTGGTCAGTCTCCTCTTCAGATCAACAAAGCTAGCCTCACAATCTGGAGTCCAAACAAAAGGCGCATTCTTCTGAGTCAGCTGGGTAATAGGCTTGGCAATAGACGAGAAACCCTCGATGAAACGACGGTAATAACCAGCTAAACCCATGAAGCTTCGGATCTCCGGCACTAAAGTAGGTCTAGGCCAATTCATAACCGCTACAATCTTGCTGGGATCGACAGAAATCCCATCTTCAGAAATAATATGACCGAGAAAGACAACTCGATCTAACCAAATTCGCATTTCGACAGCTTGGCGAACAACTGCTCAATTCGCAAAATCTGCAATACGGTCCTCAAGTGCTCTGCATGGTCAGTACGGTTCTTCGAGTAGATAAGAATATCATCGATAAAGATAATGACGAACTCATCTAAATAACGCTGAAAGATACGGTTCATCAAACCCATAAAAACCGCTGGGGCGTTAGTCAAACCGAAAGACATGACTATAAACTCAAAATGACCATACCTTGTTCTGAATGCGGTCTTAGGAACGTCTTCCTCTCACACTCTCAACTGGTGATAACCTGACCTCAGATCAATCTTAGAGTAGACAGAAGAACCCTGCAGCTGATTAAACAAGTCATCTATTCGGGGTAAAGGATACCTATTCTTAACTGTAGCCTGATTCAATTGACGGTAGTCGATACAGAGCCACATAGAACCATCCTTCTTCCGAACGATTAGAACAGGAGCACCCCAAGGCGATACACTAGGTCTGATGTATCCCTTGGCAATCAAATCCTCAAGCTGCTCCTTCAACTCTCTCAATTCAACAAGTGCCATACGATAAGGAGCTTTTGAAATAGGTTGAGTACCTGACACTAAGTCAATGCTGAATTCGATTTCTCGAATAGGTGGCAAACCAGGAACATCTTCCGGGAACACATCAGCAAATTCTCTAACCACCGGTAAATCTACAAAAGCTGGGCTAGATTTCAGTACATCAACTACATACACCAAAAATCCTTCTGCACCTTTCTGTAGCAAACGAGTCATAGATAACACTGAAATCAAAGGAATTCTAGATCGAGAACCCTTACCAAAGAATTTCCACTCGTCTGCCATTTTCGGTCTGAACCTGACAACTTTCTGGAAACAATCGACTGTCGCCCTATACTTGGTTAAAGCATCTATCCCGACAATACAATCAAAATCTGACAGTCCAAGTACAATACAGTCGAATTCTAACAAATTTCCTTCAAAACACAGTTCACAGTTCCTGACTAATCTGACGGAAACAATTCCTCCACCCAAAGGTTAAGTAACAGCTACTACTGTAGGCAACAATTCAGTTGGAAAATCATGCAATAATACGAATTTCTCAGAGATAAAAGAATGGGAAGCACCTGTATCTATCAAGACATGAGCAGAATAACCGGAAATCGAACAGTTACCTGCTATAACATCGTCAGGTGCTGCTTGAGCCTGATCCTATGTCAGAGAAAAGACTCGTGCTTGCTGTCTCGGAGGCTGATTTGCACTGGTACTACCTCCTTGTCTGTTCTGCTGCTGAGGCTGGAAAGAGTGCACTGCAGAAGACTGCCTCTCAGGCTGAGCTGCAGGTCTAGACGAACTCCCACTCTGAGCTCTATCTCTGTTATGCTGTAGGCACACTTTAGAGAAGTGTCCCGGTTGCTGACAGGTGTTACAATTGCCGAAGACTCCCACACACTGATCCGGTGAGTGTCTTCCTCCACACTTGCTGCAGTACAAGGATGATGACCCAGAACTCGGTCCTGAACCGAATTGCTTCGAACCACTGGAACTGGACGAACTGTTCCCCTGCCTCTTGAACTGTTTACCTCTTGCCTTGTACTGATCCTTTCTGTTTCCCCCACTGTTACCACCTTCATACCTCTACTGCTGGTTCTGATGCTGAGGTGGCTGATTCTGATACTGAGAGGGTTGGTTCTGATACTGCCTCTGCTGCTGAGGTGCTACCTGATTACCTTTTTGCCTCCACAAGCCTGCTTCTGCTCCCTTTGCGTGATTCATGGCATCCGCAAAGTTGTCTGGCCTAGCAGTGTTCACCAAAGTGAAGATGTCAGGATTCAAGCCATTTATGAAGTGATCTGCCTTAGCTTCTTCATTTCCGAAAATTAGTGGTGCAAAACGCAACAAACTATCAAACTTGGCAACGTACTCTTCGATGTTCAGATTCCCTTGTCTCAAATTGGCAAATTCTGCTCCCTTGTCCTTACGGTACGAGATAGGGAAAAACCGCTTATAGAATTTAGATTTAAAATGAATCCAAGTAACTTCCGTACCTCTATTCTCTATTGCTTTCTTTGTCATGATCCACCAGCTCTTAGCAACCCCACGTAGCTGATGAATGACTAACCTGATTCTGCGGTCATCTGTGTAATCAATGGAATCGAATAGCTGATCAATATCATCCAACCAACTCTCGCAGTCAACTGGATTTTCTGAACCCATCAATACTGGCGGATTGAACGACTGAAACCTCTTCAACAAGGTTTCCATAGGCGTTGCTGAAGCATCCAACTGATCAACTTCAGTGCGAGCTTGCTCAGTTGCAGGGATAACTGGTGGTGTGTTTCTGTTTATCACTCGACGAGGACCCATTTGATAATCAAAGGTTAGGACACGAGATATCTCAATCGCTACAATCAGTGTCCTTACAACCACTTGGAATACCGGATACCAGTCGATAATAGAAACAGTTATATTTCAAGTAGATCATGCTTTATAAATTAAATCACATAACCATGTAATTCAATAATTCTCAATAATAAAGCATGCTCGCATGGAATTAAGTACATAGTTAAAATAATTCAAACACATGCGAGGAGCCAATACACGCAGACTCGATCTACCCGCTCACTCTAGTTCGATCAAGAATCTTAACTCTCTGATACCACTTAATATGAGACCTCGGTTCTAAACAACAATTAAAGGAGTAATTCAATAAGTAAGCAATTAAAAGCCAAGAGCATTTTTTTTTAAAAAAAAAGGGGACGCGCGGGCGCGCATGGCGTCCTGCCCAAGCCCTCGCGCGGGCGCGCCACCCGAGGCGCGGCGCGCCTGAAGCTCTGACCAAAAATTTTGAAATCAAAGTACGGGACGCGCGGGCGCGCCACCCGAGGCGCGGGCGCGCATGGCCTGCTGAATTGGCTCAAAACAAGCCTCCTAAAGTGCAATAACAAAACCAAAAGAACTCTAACATGATCCAACTAATATATATCCAACAACATAGCAGTTAAATACATAAAAGTGAAGAACACGCATCGATGCTAGCTATTACAAGCCGAATACAGAATACAAGAGTTCTAACCACAAGCAAGACCACTTCCAATCCATGTTCCAGTTCTTAACATGCTTCAAAACATAAACTAGATTGTCATGCTAACAAGACTTCTAAACCGAGTCTCACTTCTACAACATTCCCTCAAAGCTAACCATGCCTCTTCTGACTTGATCTTGCCCCACCTGTTGCCAAGTACACATACAAAACAAAGCAACAGCCGGATAACCGGTGAGAATGATAATCCCAGTAAAAGCAACATACAAGTAATACAACAACAAACATGCTTTCAAAACAACAATGAAATCAATAACAACGTAATGAAATGCATGTCTTTAAACCGGGATATCAAATCTGATAAACGAGGGATTTCTGCTGTGCTTTTGGGATCCCGAGGGTGAGATTACGTAAAGACTCACTGACTCACCCAATCGAGGTGGTGCCACGTATCCCACTCCTCTAGACTTTGAGCAACTATAATGAGTATGCTAGCACTAGGCGAAATGACTACGACCTAGGCCACTCAATCATAGTTCCCAAACGTCTAAACAAAAAGGGCGGTTCTGCCCGCTGAAAATAAGATTGGCTCAAGATGAATGCATAACAGAAACATAAAACATAGCCATATAACAAAAGATCAATCAAAACAACAAAACACAAGTTCCTCATGCTAGAACGAGTGTAGATGCAAGTATGTGCTTTTAAGGAAAACTCGAGAACCAAATGTCCCGAGTATGCTATCCCGCTATCGATGTCTGCTTTTACCTTTCAAGGCAGTAGTTCCAACTTCTGGGAAGCTACAACAAAAGATTGTATCAAAGTCTAACCAATCTAAACAACAACAAGGCTCAAGGTAATTATCTATACCGTTCTTCGTCCAAATCTCTGAAACGAACAAATGCTGTTAACCCTGGGCTTGACAAACTCCAAACGAATCCGTTCAGATACAAATCAAAGATCAATAACCATGATCAACTTACAAGCCAAGTTCAACACTAAAAAACGGTTCGAAATCCCAAAACTCAAACCGACGGCATAACGGCTAAAAACTGAACAAACCGAAAACGCGGACAGCAGTTCAATACCGATATAATCTCATAACAATGCTAATACAATAACAACAAAGCAGTCCCAACAAATCTCAAAACTCAAACTTTTGAAAAAGGCTTCCAACAATCACAACAAATCCGAACGTCGCTCTAATTCAAAACCGACAGATAATAAACGATCAGAACTCTGCCAAGAACAACATACTAGAATCTAGATCTATTCTAACAACCTCCGAAAAACAAAACATGTCTGATCGGAGAAATACTTACGGTATAACAGAGCTCTCACTGTAGTGATCGATAATCTGCCTTCAGAAATAATTTCTAACGGCCGGATCGAGCTCGGAAGGAAATCTGGAAGCTTGAAATCCAAAAGGGGCGCTTCAGTGGAGTCTCTCGGTTGTGTGGAGGAGGAGGAAGACTTTAGAAATCAATTTCAAGTGTAGATAATATATAAAAATCAATATTTGCATTTTATTCCCTGAAATTTCCAAAATTTGCAAAAAAAGGACCCTGATCAAAATCAAACCGGCTCGAGAAGTCTGTAATCTCTGATTAACTCAAATAACTCATTTAAGATAAAAACAGGGCGTTACAGCCTAACCTCTCAAGAATCTGATACGGTCCGATGAATCTCGGCGACAACTTCCCTTTCTTCCCAAATCTTACAGTACCACTGAATGGAGAAATCTTCAAGAATACACGGTCTCCCAATTCAAAAGATAGAGGTCTGCGACGGATATTTGCATACTTCGCTTGACGGACCTGAGCAGTCTTCATTCTCAATCGAATAATCTTCACCTGCTCGGCCATATCACGAATCATATCTGGTCCCAAGTCTGGGGACTCAGACATCTCATCCCAGTACAGAGGTGATCTGCACTTCTTTCCGTACAGCGCTTCGAATGGTGCCATACCTATACTCGTCTGAAAGCTGTTGTTGTACGAAAACTCAACGAGGGGCAAGGAATCTTGCCAAGTAGTGCCAAACTCAAGCACCAAGGCTTGTAACATATCCTCCAGAGTCTGAATCGTCCGCTCAGACTGACCGTCTGTCTGCTGATGAGATGCTGTACTCAGATGCAACTTAGTACCAAGAGCCTCTTGCAAACTGTTCCAGAAATAAGAAGTAAATCGAGGGTCTCGGTCAAAAACAATGGACCTCGGCACACCGTGCAATCTGACAATCTCTCTGACATACAATTATGCCATCTGATCGTGGCGGTACGTCATCCGATAAGGAATGAAGCAAGCAGACTTCGTCAACCTATCAATCACTACACAAATAGCATCGCATCCTCGCACTGATCGGGGTAGTTTCGTGATGAAATCCATCGAGATATGATCCCATTTCCATTCCGGAATAGATAAACTGTGCAAAAGCCCTCCCGGTTTCTTCCTCTCTGCTTTCACTTGCTGACAGTTCAAACAATGGGATACGGAACTCACTACATCCTTCTTCAATTTCTTCCACCAGAACTGACCTCTCAGATCATTAAACATCTTTCGGCCTCCGGGATGAACACTGAACCGACTGCAATGCGCCTCTCTCAGAATACGCTGTCTCAAATCAGTAATATCAGGCACAACAATGCGACTATTCACAAATAAAACATCATCCCTGACCTGAAACTCAGACTGGTGTCCGGATCTCACCTTTTTTATCGACTTCTGAATACTCTCATCTTATTTCTGTGCCTCTCTGATCAACACAAACAACTCTGGTTCGGCCTGAATCGCACAAACTCTGATCGGACTTTTATCTGACTCAAACTCCAATCCAGAAGTGCAACAGTCGTCGATCAACCGAGAAAAACCTATCGTCGAAAGAGATAAGGAGCAAAGCTTGCGACTCAAAGCATCAGTAGCTGCATTCGACTTCCCCGGATAATACTTAATCTCGCAGTCGAAGTCCTTCAACAAATCTAGCCATCTCCTCTGTTTCATATTCAACTCTGACTGCGAAAACAAGTACTTCAAACTCTTATGGTCAGAAAAGATGTGAGACCTCGATTCTAAACATCTAATTAAGGAGTAAACAATAATTAAGCAACCAAGATCTAAGAACTAAAAGCAAAGCAAAGCAAAAGGAAAAGGAAAATTTTTTTTTTTTTTTTAAGAGGGCCGCGCTCGGGCGGCCAAAAACTGCCGCTCGAGCGCGCCCTGGACAGTGGCGCTACTGGATTCTCAGAGTGGGGTGCGCTTGGGCTGCTAAAAAATGCAGCTCGGGCACCCCCTGCAGCAGAAACAGAACAGCAGAAACATGCTTGGCAACTCCAACTAAAACTATTCCAATGCAATCCAAATCAACACATACATTAAAAATAGAGTTCCTCCGATTAATACATGAAGTTCTAGAGTTTAACAACTACTCCAAAATAGAACATGTCACGATAGCAATACGGCAAAGCTTGCATGACAATACAACATAATAACGAAGTTCGATATCTAAACATGTTCTAAAAACACTAGGTAGACATGCTGACACGACTTCTAAACCGAGTCTCACTGCTACAACTTTCCCTCGGAGCTAACCAAGCCTCTTCTGACTTGATCCTGCCCCACCTGTTGCCAAGTACACGTACAAAACAAAGCAACAGCCGGATAACCGGTGAGAAAGACATTCCCAGTAAAAGCAATATAACAATTAATACAACAATCAACATGCTTTCAATACAACAAATAAATCAATAATATCATAATGAATGCATGTCTTTTTAAACCGGGATATCAATCTGATAAACGAGGGATTGCTGCTGTGCTTTTGGGATCCCGAGGATAAGATCACGTAACAACTCACCGACTCTCCCAATCGAGGTGGTGCCACGTATCTCACTCCTCTAGACTTTGAGCAACTATAATGAGTATGCTAGCACTAGGCGAAACGACTACGACCTAGGCCACTCAATCATAGTTCCCAAACGTCTAAACAAAAAGGGCGGTTCTGCCCGCTGAAAACAAGATTGACTCAAGATGAATGCATAACATAAACATAACACATAAGCCATTTAACAAAAGCCAATTCAATCAAACAAGACACAAGTTCCTCATGATAGAACAAGTGTAAATGCAAGTATGTGATTTCAAAGGGGAAACTCGAGAACCACAGTCCCGAGTATGCTATCCCGCTATGATGACTGCTTTTACCTTTCAATGCAGTAGCTCCCAACTCTGGATACGCTACAAAAGAGATTGTATCAACAACTATACAATCTAACAACAACGAGGCAACGGTTCAAGGAAATTCTCTATACCGTTCTTCGTTCAAATCTCGAAAACGATCAAACAGCTGCTAACTCAGGGCTTGGTACCTCCAAACGAATCTGTTACGGAGACAAAAGAATGATCAATAACCACGATCAACTTACAAGTCTAGTTCAACAACTCAAATACGGTTCGAAATCCCCAAAACTCAAACCGACGGCATAACAATTATAAACTGAACAAACCGGCAACGCAGAGAGCAGTTCAATACCGATAACAACTCAAATCAATGCTAATACAACAACAACAAGGCAAACCCAACACATCTCAAAACTCACATTTTCAAAAATAGCTTCCAAAAATCATAACAATTCCGAACGTCGCTCTAATTCAAAACCGACAGATAATAAACGATCAGAACTCCGCAAAAAACAACATACTAGAATCTAATTCGATTCTAAGAACCTCCGAAAAATAAAACATATCCGATCGGAGAAATACTTACGGTATAACGGAGCTCTCACTGCTGTGATCACTAATCTGCCTTCAGAATTAGTTTCCAACGGACGGATCGAGTTCGGACTGGATTTTAAAAGCTTGGAGAAAGATTTGGGTGTCTCTAATGGAGAGAAGCCAATGTTGAAGAAGAAGATAAGGCAAGGAAGACTTGTTCAATCCAATTCCAAGAGTAGATAATATAACAATCTCAAAATTTGCGTTTTAGTCCCTGAAATTTCCAAAATTTACAAAATAGACCCCGATCAATAAAAATTCGGCTTATTAACTCTGAAAACTCTGATTATCTCAAATAAGCTCAATTAAGATAAAAATGGGGCTTTACAATTCTCCCCCACTAAGAAGAGATTTCGTCCTCGAAATCAACGAGAACCACAACTCATAAGATAGAATAAAGAACTAAAGACAGTAAGAAGAACTCACGTCAACTGAATAACTCTGGAAAACGTTGTCTCATGTCAGACTCTGTCTCCCAAGTCGCTTCCTCGACTCCGTGATGGCTCCACTGTACTTTCACTAATGAAATCAACTTGGTTCTGAGTTGCTTCTCTTTCCGATCAAGGATCTGAATCGGTCGTTCAAAATAGCTCAGAGTCTCGTTTAACTCGGCTTCGTCAGGCTGAAGGATGTGAGTAGGATCTGGATGATACTTTCGCAGCATAGAGACGTGAAAAACATCGTGAATACCAGATAAAGACGGAGGAAGTGCAAGTCTGTAGGCAAGATCGCCTATCTTCTCAAGAATCTCGTACGGACCGATGAATCTCAAAGATAACTTCCCTCTCTTACCGAATCTGACAGTGCCTCTGAACGGAGAAATCTTAAGGAAAACGCGGTCTCCCTGCTCAAAACTCAGAGGTCTACGTCTGACGTTCGCATACTTCGCCTATCTATCTTGAGCTGACTTCATTCTGGTCTGAATGATCTTAACCTGCTCTGCCATATCTCTAAGCATATCCGGTCCCAAATCTGGTGACTCGGACAAGTCATCCCAAAACAACGGAGATCGGCATTTCTTACCGTACAATGCCTCAAAAGGCGCCATACCGATACTCGTTTGGAAGCTGTTGTTGTAAGAAAACTCGACAAGAGGCAAAGAATCCTGCCAACTAGTGCCAAAATCTAGCACTACCGCTCGCAGCATATCCTCTAACGTCTGGATAGTCCGATCTGACCGTCCATCGGTCTGAGGATGATAAGCTGTACTCAGATGCAATCGAGTACCAAGTCCCCCCTGAAGACTATGCCAGAAGTGAGAAGTGAATCTAGGATCTCTGTCTGAAACGATCGACTTCGGCACACCATGCAATCTCACAACATTGCTAACATACAACTCAGCCATCTGATCATGACGATACATCATCCTGTACGGAATAAAACACGCAGACTTCGTCAATCGGTCGATCACTACCCAAATGGCATCGCATCCTCGAACGGATCGTGGTAGCTTCGTGACGAAATCCATGGAAATGTGATCCCACTTCCATTCAGGAACAGATAGTGTAACACCCGAAAATTTTAATACGTAAATTCGCATGCATAATTAGGGAAAATAATTATTTAAAAATTTATATTTGGTTTAAATGACATTTATGTGTTATTATGTGAATTATATGCATGATTTAAAATTTATTTTAGCATTTAACCCGTAATTATTGTATTTTTAGATTTTTGAGTAAATAAGTTATTTGATCGCGTAGACGGGACCGTGGACGGACGATATACCAACTTTTGAGCCAAAAATATTTTATGAGTTTTATGAGCCTTAAAATAATATTTTAAGGTATTTTTTCAAGAAAATTTTAGTATTTAGTTATATAATTATTTAATAATTTATTTTTGGCCAAAATAAGTCATTTTATTGACTTTTATTAATATTTAAAAATCTCTTAAGTCTTAATTTCGGGATAATGGTTTTTAGTATCAGATTATTATTATTTTTAAGAGTTTTAAAGATTTTTCTTAAGGTATAATATCTTTATTTTGAGTAATATCTATTATTAATATATTATCTACCCAAAATTTAAACCTAAAACACTCCCTAATCTATTCCAAACCCCATCAGACGCCTCCACCCTTTTCTTCAACCCCTTTTCACGCCTCTTAGCAGAAAACTCATCCCCTATAGCCGATCAAGCTCTAGTTTTGAAGATTTTGGTTTGTTCGTCATCCCGGGGACCCGTATACGCATCCACTTTCGTCAATCAATTAAAAAGGCATGTTTAATTCCTTTCCTTTACCACCATGTAAGCTACTACTCACATTTTTATAAGAATGTATGAGTTTGACACTGATTTTTATGAGTTCATGCAAGAATTTTATGGTTTTTCCTTTGATTCATGAGTTTGCTCTTGTTTGATGCATGTTCATCACGTTTTTATGGTATGGGTTCGAACCAACTGCTGGTCCATGGTTCAGAGGGTGAGTAAGGGTCCCTAGGGTAGAGCTAAGTTGGGATTTGAAGCTGGGGTAGGCTAAAATCGAAGATGGAATTTTCTGCACAGGATTGCAGATTAGGGTTTCGGGGAAGAGAGATTTGTCCTCCTTCCTCAGACCACGAATTGAGGTAAAGCTTGTTGTGTTAGAACCTCCTAGATGTTTTCTAAGTTTTGGAAGTGGTTTCACGGTCTTTGGTTGCCGGAGGAAGCCGCACGAACGAACGTTTGGCGACTGCTCAGTCTGCGCGCAAGTAGGAGGAAGGCATCTGGTGCAGAGATTCGTTCTCACTCCTCAAGCAATGGTTTTGGATGAGGTCTGAAGGTTTTGAACCCCATAGATGTTGGCTAGGATTGAGAAGTTGTTTCACGGAAAAATATGGCCGGAGTAGGGAGAACAATCGGATTTACGGCAGCCGCTCAGGGCTGGATGCGAGCTGGGAGAACAGCCTGTTGCAGGGCTTCGTTCTCCTTCCTCGAACCACCGTTTGGGCTGATTTTTAGCTTGATGGAAACGTATTGATGTTAGCTAAGTGCTAGAAGTGGTTTCATGGTCAAATATTGTCTGATCAGAGAGAAAGAAAGGAATTAGTACAGCTGCACGGAGTTGGTTCTGTGCAGAAATATGCTTGGGTTAAGTTTTGAACTTCTGGGTTTTATTTCGGGCTGGGCTTGGGCTGGGTGGTCCGGGTTGGGTCTGGTTTGTCATGGATCGGGTCAGTAGGGTCCGGGTCTGGGTTAGGTGGGCCGGGCTCTGGTATTTTAATTTTTAAGTAATTAAGAGTTTAATTGGTTTTTGGGCCAGTTTAATGTTTAGAAAATTATTTGGGATTCCCAATAATTTTATTTGGGCCTTAAATATTTATTTAAGTTAGCCCAATGATTTTTATGGGTTTGGGAGCCCATGGAAATTTTTGGGCCAGTAAGTGGATTTTTGGGCCAGTCTAGAGTTTTATTGGGTTTAATTAAGTTAGTGGACTTAAATATTTTTATTTAGGCCCAGTTAAGTTTAGTTAAGTTATTTGGGGCTAAAATATGATAATAAGGCTTTTATTTAAGTTTAATGGGCTTTGAGTGAGTGGTCAGCAGTCTGGACCAACCCATGAAAATTAACTAAGTCCGGAATATATATTTAATTTTTTTTATGCATGAAGTTTATTTTAAGTATAAGTATATTTATTATTAAAATTAATTAAATATATATTACGGACATATTTTAAGTGCATGCATACATGAAATATTTTATGATGTGTTTATGATTAAGAATTGAACATGAAAAATATTTTTATGGAAATTGAAGTGGTGTGACAGCACAGAGGTGGTTTACCACCGGCAGAGAGGTAGTTTTACTACCGGCATAGAAGTGGTTTTACCACTGGCACAGAGGTAGTTTACTACCAACATAGAGGTGTATTTATCCACCGCCACGTACGATGGTTTCTAGACTGATCAGTCGGCACGGTTATTAGTCACATTCATGGATATGACCATACTCAGTTTTTATGATTATGACATGCTCAATTATGTTATGTATGATTAGTTATGATGTATGTACGACTGATGATGAATAATTTTTATGATGCATTTATTTTAAGATCATGCATGCATGTCCACGTAAGTTATATGTATTAGTATGATTATGTGATGCATTATTTTAAACCTCGTTATCAAGGATTAGACATGTTGAGCCTCTAGGCTCACTACGCTTATATGGTGCAGGTGAGTATGATGATGTCTATGTAGCTCCTACCGGTGGCGAGGACGTATGAGCGAGCATGGCAGTGGACCCCGTGACCGTCGCAGTTATTTAGATTATTGCATTGAGTTTTGAAACATGATTTATTTTACTATTGTTTTCGCGTATGAGATTTTTCAGCAGTATTGTTTATTATTTTAAATTGATGCATGAAACATTTTTAAGGATTTATTTATTTAATATTTTTTTTTGGTTACTTAAGAAAAGTATGTTATTTTTATATACATATATGTATGGGCGTATATGTATAGTATTATTTTTAGTATATTAAAATAAAATAAAAAAAAAGTTTTTCCGCATTTATTAGTAGTAGATGTTTCAATTGGTATCAGAGCGCGGTCCTTGGAGGGTGTCTACTGTCACGTGAAGCTCAGAAATCCTGATACCGGTCTGTAAGTTTTAAATTTTTTCTTATGAATTATAAGGAGCATATGTAATGATTTAAGATTTTCATGTTAGTAAAGTTTTAGAACCCTTAAGTTATGCATTGCGATTTACGTTTAAATAAATAGATTTGGGAAGGATAAAATATTTTGTTTATCAGAGTGCGCAACAGAAGCATGACTTTTGGGATACCGAAACTTGGGAACTAGATATGTAATAGTGGATTTAGTAAATTGGATTTTTAGAGACTTCGTTATTAGAATTTGATGAGTCAAATTTCGAGGACGAAATTCAATTTAAGGGGGGGAGAATTGTAACACCCGAAAATTTTAATACGTAAATTCGCATGCATAATTAGGGAAAATAATTATTTAAAAATTTATATTTGGTTTAAATGACATTTATGTGTTATTATGTGAATTATATGCATGATTTAAAATTTATTTTAGCATTTAACCCGTAATTATTGTATTTTTAGATTTTTGAGTAAATAAGTTATTTGATCGCGTAGACGGGACCGTGGACGGACGATATACCAACTTTTGAGCCAAAAATATTTTATGAGTTTTATGAGCCTTAAAATATTATTTTAAGGTATTTTTTCAAGAAAATTTTAGTATTTAGTTATATATTTATTTAATAATTTATTTTTGGCCAAAATAAGTCATTTTATTGACTTTTATTAATATTTAAAAATCTCTTAAGTCTTAATTTCGGGATAATGGTTTTTAGTATCAGATTATTATTATTTTTAAGAGTTTTAAAGATTTTGCTTAAGGCATAATATCTTTATTTTGAGTAATATCTATTATTAATATATTATCTACCCAAAATTTAAACCTAAAACACTCCCTAATCTATTCCAAACCCCATCAGACGCCTCCACCCTTTTCTTCAACCCCTTTTCACGCCTCTTAGCAGAAAACTCATCCCCCATAGCCGATCAAGCTCTAGTTTTGAAGATTTTGGTTCGTTCGTCGTCCCGGGGACCCGTATACGCATCCACTTTCGTCAATCAATTAAAAAGGCATGTTTAATTCCTTTCCTTTACCACCATATAAGCTACTACTCACGTTTTTATAAGAATGTATGAGTTTGACACTGATTTTTATGAGTTCATGCAAGAATTTAATTGTTTTTCCTTTGATTCATGAGTTTGCTCTTGTTTGATGCATGTTCATCACGTTTTTATGGTATGGGTTCGAACCAACTGCTGCTCCATGGTTCAGAGGGTGAGTAAGGGTCCCTAGGGTAGAGCTAAGTCGGGATTTGAAGCTGGGGTAGGCTAAAATCGAAGATGGAGTTTTCTGCACAGGATTGCAGATTAGGGTTTCGGGGAAGAGAGCTTCGTCCTCCTTACTCAGACCACGACTTGAGGTAAAGCTTGTTGTGTTAGAACCTCCTAGATGTTTTCTAAGTTTTGGAAGTGGTTTCACGGTCTTTGGTTGTCGTAAGAAGCCGCACGAACGAAAGTTTGGCGACTGCTCAGTCTGCGCGCGAGGAGGAGGAAGGAGTCTGGTGCAGAGATTTGTTCTCACTCCTCAGGCAATGGTTTTGGATGCGGTCTGAAGGGTTTGAACCCCATGGATGTTGGCTAGGATTGAGAAGTGGTTTCACAGAAAAATATGGCCGGAGTAGGGAGAACGATCAGATTTACGGCAGCCGCTCAGGGCTGGACGCGAGCTGGGAGAACAGCCTGTTGCAGGGCTTCGTTCTCCTTCCTCGAACCACCGTTTGGGCTGATGTTTAGCTTGATGGAAACGTATTGATGTTAGCTAAGTTCTAGAAGTGGTTTCATGGTCAAATATTGTCTGATCAGAGAGAAAGAAAGGAATTAGTACAGCTGCACGGAGTTGGTTATGTGCAGAAATATGCTTGGGTTAAGTTTTGAACTTCTGGGTTTTATTTCAGGCTGGGATTGGGCTGGGTGGTCCGGGTCGGGTCTGGGTTGTCATGGATCGGGTCAGTAGGGTCCGGGTCCGGGTTAGGTGGGCCGGGCTCGGGTATTTTAATTTTTAAGTAATTAAGAGTTTAATTGGTTTTTGGGCCAGTTTAATGTTTAGAAAATTATTTGGGATTCCAAATAATTTTATTTGGGCCTTAAATATTTATTTAAGTTAGCCCAATAATTTTTATGGGTTTGGGAGCCCATGGAAATTTTTGGGCCAGTAAGTGAATTTTTAGGCCAGTCTAGAGTTTTATTGGGTTTAATTAAGTTAGTGGGCTTAAATATTTTTATTTAGGCCCAGTTAAGTTTAGTTAAGTTATTTGGGGCTAAAATATGATAATAGGGCTTTTATTTAAGTTTAATGGGCTTTGAGTGAGTGGTCAGCAGTCTGGACCAACCCATGAAAATTAACCAAGTCCGGAATATATATTTAATTCTTTTTTTATGCATGAAGTTTATTTTAAGTATAAGTATATTTATTATTAAAATTAATTAAATATATATTACGGACATATTTTAAGTGCATGCATACATGAAATATTTTATGATGTGTTTATGATTAAGAATTGAACATGAAAAATATTTTTATGGAAATTGAAGTGGTGTGACAACACAAAGGTGGTTTACCACCGACACAGAGGTAGTTTTACTACCGGCATAGAAGTGGTTTTACCACTGGCACAGAGGTAGTTTACTACTAGCATAGAGGTAGATTTATCCACTGCCACGTACGATGGTTTCTAGACTGATCAGTCGGCACGGTTATTAGTCACATTCATGGATATGACCATACTCAGTTTTTATGATTAAGACATGCTCAATTATGTTATGTATGATTAGTTATGATGTATGTACGACTGATGATGAATAATTTTTATGATGCATTATTTTAAACCTCGTTATCAAGGATTAGACATGTTGAGCCTCTAGGCTCACTACGCTTATATGGTGCAGGTGAGTATGATGATGTCTATGTAGCTCCTATCGGTGGCGAGGACGTATGAGCGAGCATGGCAGTGGACCCCGTGACCGTCGCAGTTATTTAGATTATTGCATTGAGTTTTGAAACATGATTTATTTTACTATTGTTTCCGCGTATGAGATTTTTCAGCAGTATTGTTTATTATTTTAAATTGATGCATGAAACATTTTTAAGGATTTATTTATTTAATATTTTTTTTAGGTTACTTAAGAAAAGTATGTTATTTTTATATACATATATGTATGGGCGTATATGTATAGTATTATTTTTAGTATATTAAAATAAAATAAAAAAAAAAGTTTTTCCGCATTTATTAGTAGTAGATGTTTCAATTGGTATCAGAGCGCGGTCCTTGGAGGGTGTCTACTGTCACGTGAAGCTCAGAAATCCTGCTACCGGTCTGTAAGTTTTAAATGTTTTCTTATGAATTATAAGGAGCATATGTAATGATTTAAGATTTTCATGTTAGTAAAGTTTTAGAACCCTTAAGTTATGCATTGCGATTTACGTTTAAATAAATAGATTTGGGAAGGATAAAATATTTTGTTTATCAGAGTGCGCAACAGAAGCATGACTTTTGGGATACCGAAACTTGGGAACTAGATATGTAATAGTGGATTTAGTAAATTGGATTTTTAGAGACTTCGTTATTAGAATTTGATGAGTCAAATTTCGAGGACGAAATTCAATTTAAGGGGGGGAGAATTGTAACACCCAAAAATTTTAATACGTAAATTCGCATGCATAATTAGGGGAAATAATTATTTAAAAATTTATATTTGGTTTAAATGACATTTATGTGTTATTATGTGAATTATATGCATGATTTAAAATTTATTTTAGCATTTAACCCGTAATTATTGTATTTTTAGATTTTTGAGTAAATAAGTTATTTGATCGCGTAGACGGGACCGTGGACGGACGATATACCAACTTTTGAGCCAAAAATATTTTATGAGTTTTATGAGCCTTAAAATATTATTTTAAGGTATTTTTTCAAGAAAATTTTAGTATTTAGTTATATATTTATTTAATAATTTATTTTTGGCCAAAATAAGTCATTTTATTGACTTTTATTAATATTTAAAAATCTCTTAAGTCTTAATTTCGGGATAATGGTTTTTAGTATCAGATTATTATTATTTTTAAGAGTTTTAAAGATTTTGCTTAAGGCATAATATCTTTATTTTGAGTAATATCTATTATTAATATATTATCTACCCAAAATTTAAACCTAAAACACTCCCTAATCTATTCCAAACCCCATCAGACGCCTCCACCCTTTTCTTCAACCCCTTTTCACGCCTCTTAGCAGAAAACGCATCCCCCATAGCCGATCAAGCTCTAGTTTTGAGGATTTTGGTTCGTTCGTCGTCCCGGGGACCCGTATACGCATCCACTTTCGTCAATCAATTAAAAATGCATGTTTAATTCCTTTCCTTTACCACCATATAAGCTACTACTCACGTTTTTATAAGAATGTATGAGTTTGACACTGATGTTTATGAGTTCATGCAAGAATTTAATGGTTTTTCCTTTGATTCATGAGTTTGCTCTTGTTTGATGCATGTTCATCACGTTTTTATGGTATGGGTTCGAACCAACTGCTGGTCCATGGTTCAGAGGGTGAGTAAGGGTCCTTAGGGTAGAGCTAAGTCGGGATTTGAAGCTGGGGTAGGCTAAAATCGAAGATGGAGTTTTCTGCACAGGATTGCAGATTAGGGTTTCGGGGAAGAGAGCTTCGTCCTCCTTCCTCAGACCACGACTTGAGGTAAAGCTTGTTGTGTTAGAACCTCCTAGATGTTTTCTAAGTTTTGGAAGTGGTTTCACGGTCTTTGGTTGTCGGAAGAAGCCGCACAAACGAAAGTTTGGCGACTGCTCAGTCTGCGCGCGAGGAGGAGGAAGGCGTCTGGTGCAGAGCTTCGTTCTCACTCCTCAGGCAATGGTTTTGGATGCGGTTTGAAGGGTTTGAACCCCATATATGTTGGCTAGGATTGAGAAGTGGTTTCATGGAAAAATATGGCCGGAGTAGGGAGAACGATCAGATTTACGGCAGCCGCTCAGGGCTGGACGCGAGCTGGGAGAACAGCCTGTTGCAGGGCTTCGTTCTCCTTCCTCGAACCACCGTTTGGGCTGATTTTTAGCTTGATGGAAACGTATTGATGTTAGCTAAGTTCTAGAAGTGGTTTCATGGTCAAATATTGTCTGTTCAGAGAGAAAGAAAGGAATTAGTACAGCTGCACGGAGTTGGTTATGTGCAGAAATATGCTTGGGTTAAGTTTTAACTTCTGGGTTTTATTTCAGGCTGGGATTGGGCTGGGTGGTCCGGGTTGGGTCTGGGTTGTCATGGATCGGGTCAGTAGGGTCCGGGTCCGGGTTAGGTGGGCCGGGCTTGGGTATTTTAATTTTTAAGTAATTAAGAGTTTAATTGGTTTTTGGGCCAGTTTAATGTTTAGAAAATTATTTGGGATTCCAAATAATTTTATTTGGGCCTTAAATATTTATTTAAGTTAGCCCAATGATTTTTATGGGTTTGGGAGCCCATCGAAATTTTTGGGCCAGTAAGTGAATTTTTGGGCCAGTCTAGAGTTTTATTGGGTTTAATTAAGTTAGTGGGCTTAAATATTTTTATTTAGGCTCAGTTAAGTTTAGTTAAGTTATTTGGGGCTAAAATATGATAATAGGGCTTTTATTTAAGTTTAATGGGCTTTGAGTGAGTGGTCAGCAGTCTGGACCAACCCATGAAAATTAACCAAGTCCGGAATATATATTTAATTTTTTTTTATGCATGAAGTTTATTTTAAGTATAAGTATATTTATTATTAAAATTAATTAAATATATATTACGGACATATTTTAAGTGCATGCATACATGAAATATTTTATGATGTGTTTATGATTAAGAATTGAACATGAAAAATATTTTTATGGAAATTGAAGTGGTGTGACAGCACAAAGGTGGTTTACCACCGGCACAGAGGTAGTTTTACTACCGGCATAGAAGTGGTTTTACCACTGACACAGAGGTAGTTTACTACCAGCATAGAGGTGGATTTATCCACTGCCACGTACGATGGTTTCTAGACTGATCAGTCGGCACGGTTATTAGTCACATTCATGGATATGACCATACTCAGTTTTTATGATTATGACATGCTCAATTATGTTATGTATGATTAGTTATGATGTATGTACGACTGATGATGAATAATTTTTATGATGCATTATTTTAAACCTCGTTATCAAGGATTAGACATGTTGAGCCTCTAGGCTCACTACGCTTATATGGTGCAGGTGAGTATGATGATGTCTATGTAGCTCCTACCGGTGGCGAGGACGTATGAGCGAGCATGGCAGTGGACCCCGTGACCGTCGCAGTTATTTAGATTATTGCATTGAGTTTTGAAACATGATTTATTTTACTATTGTTTCCGCGTATGAGATTTTTCAGCAGTATTGTTTATTATTTTAAATTGATGCATGAAACATTTTTAAGGATTTATTTATTTAATATTTTTTTTAGGTTACTTAAGAAAAGTACGTTATTTTTATATACATATATGTATGGGCGTATATGTATAGTATTATTTTTAGTATATTAAAAAAAATAAAAAAATAAAAATTTTTTCCGCATTTATTAGTAGTAGATGTTTCAGATAGACTGTGCAACAGACCTCCTGGTCGCTTCCATTCTGCTTTCACCTGTTGACAATTCAAACACCGAGATACAAACCTCGCTACGTTGCTCTTCATTCGCTTCCACCAAAACTGGTTCTTCAGATCGTTGTACATCTTACGACCTCCAGGATGAATACTAAACCGACTGCAATGAGCCTCTCGGAGAATACGTTGTCTCAACTCCGAAATATCAGGCACAACAATACGTTTATTCACGAACAAAACATCATCTCTAACCTGGAATTCATACTGATGACCCGATCTGACTTTCTCTACTGAAATCTGGATGCTCGGCTCAGACTTCTGTGCTTCTCTGATTGCAACAAACAACTCTGGCTCGGCTTGAATAGCAAACACTCTGATAGTCTCCCTATCTGTTTCAACCTCTAAACCAGAAGTGCAACAATCATCGATCAACTGGGAAACACCCAAAGTAGAAAGAGATAAAGAACAAAGCTTTCGGCTCAAGGCATCTGCAACTGCATTAGACTTCCCCGGATAGTACTTGATTTCACAGTAGAAATCCTTCAACAGATCTAACCATCTTCTCTGTCGCATATTTAGCTCTGCCTGTGAAAACAAGTACTTGAGGCTCTTATGGTCAGAAAAGATCTCGAAAGACTCACCATAAATATAGTGACGCCAGATCTTCAGAGCAAAGACGATCGCAGCTAGTTCAAGATCATGGATCGGATAACGAGTCTCGTGCGGTTTCAGCTGCCTCGATGCATACGCTATCACATGCTTATGCTGCATAAGAACACAACCCAAGCTTCGGTTAGAAGCATCACAATAGACTGTGAAACCTCCAGTACCCTTCGGAATAGAAAGAATTGGAGCACTGGTCAGTCTTTTCTTCAGATTAACAAAGCTAGCCTCACAATCTGGAGTCCAAACAAAAGGCGCATTCTTCTGAGTCAGCTGGGTAATAGGCTTGGCAATAGATGAGAAACCCAGATGAAACGACGGTAATAACCAGCTAAACCCATGAAGCTTCGGATCTCCGGCACTGAAGTAGGTCTAGGCCAATTCATAACCGCTTCAATCTTGCTGGGATCGACAGAAATCCCATCTTCAGAAATAATATGACCGAGAAAGACAACTTGATCTAACCAGAATTCACACTTAGACAGCTTGGCAAACAACTGCTCAACTCGCAAAATCTGCAGTACGGTCCTCTAGTGCTCTTCATGGTCAGTACGGTTCTTCGAGTAGATAAGAATATCATCGATAAAGATAATGATGAACTCATCTAAATAACGCTAAAAGATACGGTTCATCAAACCCATAAAAACCACTGGGGCGTTAGTCAAACCGAACGACATGACTATAAACTCAAAGTGACCATACCTCGTCCTGAATGCGGTCTTAGGAACGTCTTCCTCTCGTACTCTCAACTGATGATAACCTGACCTCAGATCAATCTTAGAGTAGACAGAAGAACCCTGCAGCTGATCAAACAAGTCATCTATTCGGGGTAAAGGATACCTGTTCTTAACTGTAGCCTGATTCAATTGACGGTAGTCGATACAGAGCCGCATAGAACCATCCTTCTTCCGAACGAATAGAACAGGAGCACCCCAAGGCGATACACTAGGTCTGATGTATCCCTTGGCAATCAAATCCTCAAGCTGCTCCTTCAACTCTCTCAATTCAACAAGTGCCATACGATAAGGAGATTTTGAAATAGGTTGAGTACCTGGCACTAAGTCAATGCTGAATTCGATTTCTCGAATAGGCGGCAATCCAGGAACATCTTCCGGGAACACATCCGCAAATTCTCTAACCACCGGTATATCTACAAAAGCTGGGCTAGATTTCAGTACATCAACTGCATACACCAAAAATCCTTCTGCACCTTTCTGTAGCAAACGAGTCATAGATAACACTGAAATAAAAGGAATTCTAGATTGAGAACCCTTACCAAAGAATTTCCACTCGTCTGCCATTTCCGGTCTGAACCTGACAACTTTCTGGAAACAATCGACTGTCACCCTGTACTTGGTTAAAGCATCTATCCCGACAATACAATAAAAATCCGACAGTCCAAGTATAATACAGTCGAATTTTAACAAATTTCCATTAAAACCCAGTTCACAGTTCCTGACTAATCTGACAGAAACAATTCCTCCACCCAAAGGTGAAGTAACAGCTACTACTGTAGGCAACAATTCAGTTGGCAAAGTTGCAATAATACGAATTTCTCAGAGATAAAGGAATGGGAAGCACCTGTATCTATTAAAACATGAGTAGAATGACCAAAAATCAAATAGTTACCTGCTATAACATCATCAGGTGCTGCTTGAGCCTGATCCTCTGTCAGAGCAAAGACTCGTGCTTGCTGTCTCGGAGGCTGATTTGCATTGGTACTACCTCCCTGTCTGTTCTGCTGCTGAGGCTGGAAAGAGTGCACTGCAGAATACTGCCTCTCAGGCTGAGCTGCAGATCTAGACGAACTCCCACTCTGAGCTCTATCTCTGTTACATTGTGGGCACACTTTAGAGAAGTGCCCCGGTTGCTGACAGGTGTTACAATTGCCGAAGACTCCCACACACTGATCAGGTGAGTGTCTCCCTCCACACTTGCTGCAGTACAAGGATGATGACCCAGAACTCGGTCCTGAACCGAATTGCTTCGAACCACTGGAACTGGACGAACTGTTCCCCTGCCTCTTGAACTGTTTACCTCTTGCCTTGTACTGATCCTTTCTGTTTCCCCCACTGTTACCACCTTCATACCTCTGCTGCTGGTTCTGATGCTGAGGTGACTGATTCTGATACTGAGAGGGTTGGTTCTGATTACCTCTTTGCCTCCACAAGCCTGCTTCTGCTCCCTTTGCGTGATTCATGGCATCCGCAAAGTTGTCTGGCCTAGCAGTGTTCACCAAAGTGAAGATGTCAGGATTCAAGCCATTAATGAAATGATCTGCCTTAGCTTCTTCATCTCCGGCAATTAGTGGTGCAAAACGCAACAGACTATCAAACTTGGCAACGTACTCTTTGATGTTCAGATTCCCTTGTCTCAAATTGGCAAATTCTGCTCCCTTGTCCTTACGGTACGAGATAGGGAAAAACCGCTTATAGAATTCAGATTTAAAAAGAGTCCAAGTAACTTCCGTACCTCTATTCTCTATTGCTTTCTTTGTCATGATCCACCATCTCTTAGCACCACCACGCAGCTGATGAATTACTAACCTGATTCGACGGTCATCTGTGTAGTCAATGGAATCAAACAATTGATCCATATCATCCAACCAACTCTCACAGTCAATTGGATTTTCTGAACCCATCAACAACGGCGGATTGAACGACTGAAACCTCTTCAGCAATGTTTCCATAGGAGTCGCTGAAGCATCAAACTGATCAACTTCAGTGCTAGCTTGCTCAGTCGTAGGAATAACTGGCGGTGTGTTTCTGTTTATCACTCGACGAGGACCCATCTGATAATCAAAGGTTAGGACACGAGATATCTCAATCGCTACAATCAGTGCCCTTACAACCGCTTGGAATACAGGATACCAGTCGATAACAGAAACAGTTATATCTCAAGTAGATCATGCTTTATAAATTAAATCACATAACCATGTAATTCAATAATTCTCAATAATAAAGCATGCTCGCATGGAATTAAGTACACAGTTAAAATAATTCAAACACATGCGAGGAGCCAATACACGCAGACTCGATCTACCCGCTCACTCTAGTTCAACCAAGAATCTTAACGGCTCTGATACCACTTAATGTGAGACCTCGGTTCTAAACATCTAATTAAGGAGTAAACAATAATTAAGCAACCAAGATCTAAGAACTAAAAGCATAGCAAAAGGAAAAAAAATATATATATTTTTTAAGAGGGCCGCGCTCGGGCGGCCAAAAACTGCCGCTCGAGCGCGCCCTGGACAGTGGCGCTACTGGATTCTCAGAGTGGGGTGCGCTTGGGCTGCTAAAAAATGCTGCTCGGGCGCCCCCTGCAGCAAAAACAGAACAACAGAAACATGCTTGGAAACTCCAACTAAAACTATTCCAATGCAATCCAAATCAACACATACAATAAAAATACAGTTCCTCCGATTAATACATGAAGTTCTAGCGTTTAACAACTACTCCAAAATAAAACATGCCACGATAGCAATACGGCAAAGCTTGCATGACAATACAACATAATAACGAAGTTCGATATCTAAACATGTTCTAACAACACTAGGTAGACATGCTGACACGACTTCTAAACCGAGTCTCACTGCTACAACTTTCCCTCGGAGATAACCATGCCTCTTTTGACTTGATCCTGCCCCACCTGTTGCCAAGTACACGTACAAAACAAAGCAACAGCCGGAAAACCGGTGAGAAAGACATTCCCAGTAAAAGCAACATAACAATTAATACAACAATCAACATTCTTTCAATACAACAAAGAAATCAATAATATCATAATGAATGCATGTCTTTTTAAACCGGGATATCAATCTGATAAACGAGGAATTGCTGCTGTGCTTTTGGGATCCCGAGGATAAGATCACGTAACAACTCACCGACTCTCCCAATCGAGGTGGTGCCACGTATCTCACTCTTCTAGACTTTGAGCAACTATAATGAGTATGCTAGCACTAGGCGAAACGACTACGACCTAGGCCACTCAATCATAGTTCCCAAACGTTTAAACAAAAATGGCGGTTCTGCCCGCTGAAAACAAGATTGGCTCAAGATGAATGCATAACATAAACATAACACATAAGCCATTTAACAAAAGTCAATTCAATCAAACAAGACACAAGTTCCTCATGCTAGAACAAGTGTAAATGCAAGTATGTGATTTCAAAGGGGAAACTCGAGAACCACAGTCCTGAGTATGCTATCCCGCTATGATGACTGCTTTTACCTTTCAATGCAGTAGCTCCCAACTCTGGATACGCTACAAAAGAGATTGTATCAACAAATATACAATCTAACAACAACGAGGCAACTGTTCAAGGAAATTCTCTATACCGTTCTTTGTTCAAATCTCGGAAACGATCAACCATTAATTATTGTGTGTGTAAAATTATTGTGTGTGTAAAATTCAAATAACAATTAATTAAATTTTACCTTCAATCTCGAAGCGAGATTATTGGACACCACACAGATTTCTCTGCGCTTCTTGTATCTCCCAGGAACTGATGAACTCCTTCAATCAGGTCCACGAATGGGGTTTAAATCCCTCTGATAGATTGCACTAGAAAATCTATCAGAAGTTTTCTGCGAAGAGATTAAACGAATCTGATTCGTTATTCCTGACTGCAATTAAAAATCACAGACCGGAATTTCTCGGGCAGAGCAGGAGGGGGACGGCCGAAAATTCTTTGAGAGAGAAGGGTTTCGATTTTTGCTCTGTCTCAAAAATTATGACCTGTTGTGTGTAATTTCTGTACTGCAATAACTTATTTATAATGCAGGCCACTAACACCTTAGGGCCCATTAGTCATAAGCTAGGGCCCGACAAGCAAAGCCCGCACGTTCAGAAATTAATATAAAATTCATCGTGACTCCGATTGATGAACCGATTTCACCAATGTGCACAGAAACCATTTCTGCACATTTTAAAGTCAAAATAAATTTTTCTGAATCCGAATTCAGTGGTTTCCAAAAATGTCCATCCCTATGTCATTTTAGGAAATCCTACTTCCTTACTCTTATTTAAGAAGTCCAACTCCTTAGTTCATTAAATTTAACTCTTTAAATTTAACTATCTCAACGGGGATTAAAACTCCATTACACTGTGTGACCCTCAATGGTTCAGGGATACAGCTAGCCGTGGGCTCACAACTCCTTGTGACTCGGAACAACACTTTCCGACTTGCCCAACGAATCATGGTAAAGCGCCTAGCAACATCGCCCCATGATTCCCTAGGTATCACTGATAGTGCCTACAAGAACCAGTAGATTTTGGTTAGCGTACAGTACGGTCCCTTCATCCATATATCCCGATCGAATCAACAACCATTGGTATATCGAGAGTCGCTCAAGATTCGATAACTATGCAATACATCTTGAAGATCAAATTATTGACATCGCATGTGCTACTAAGAAACCATTTCTTAAATCACATCAAGTACTCTGGCCAGAGATTTGTCACACTAATATCTCCTCAGATCGCATAGGATATCCACACTCGCAAGTATGTGGTGAATCCTTGACAACAATGCATTGACTCCTATATGTGTCGTAACTGTACCCAATCTCGACACCTGATGACCCCCATAGAGTCGGTAAACGAGTCAAAGCACAGCACTAGCATATAGAGTCTCCATGATGTTTCAAGTCGTAAGGACTAATGGTGTACAACCAAAACCGCGGACTTTATCCACTCGATAAGTGATAACCACTTGGAAAGTCCGGATAGGGTAGTTCGATTATTCATCCTATGAATATCCATTTGCATGCTTCGAACATCTCCATGTTCCCTACCAATGAAACGTGGTACTCCGCATCGCAAATGCTAGTCTCAAACTCGAGCGATCCTTATCCTTATTATCGGACGGCTCAATCGACTAGGAACAGTTTTAGAATATACAGTGACTATAAGATGTATTTCATGATAGACATCCCCATGTTCTACCACATCTTACATACACTATAGTATATTCAAGGTCTTTATCAAAACAACAATAGTATATCACAATATAACAATATGAAGTAATATAAAGTCATTGCCATTAATAAAAGTGTAAATAATATTAAACAAAAGATTGTTTATACAAAGAGTCATCAAAGCCCATAGCCACACAGTTGGCTCACTGGGCACCTACTCTTACAATCTCCCACTTGCCCTATAGCCAACTAGTCATACTACGTAGACCCATTGCTTCGCGATGTTTGTCAAACAATGGTCCTGGCAAGGGCTTAGTAAGCGGATCAGCGATATTGTCTGCAGAGGCCACTCGTTCGACAATGATGTCTCCTCTTTCCACAATCTCCCGGATTATGTGGTATTTCCTCAGTACGTGTTTGGATCTTTGATGAGACCTTGGTTCCTTTGCTTGAGCAACGGCACCCGTGTTGTCACAGTACACCGGGACTGGACCAACAAATTCAGGAATAACGCCCAACTCTTGGACGAACTTCCTCATCCAAACGGCCTCTTTAGCAGCAGCTGATGCTGCAATGTATTCAGCCTCAGTGGTGGAATCCGCTGTGGTGTCCTGCTTGGAACTCTTCCAAGAGACAGCACCGCCATTGAGCATGAACACAAATCCAGAGGTTGACTTCGAGTCATCCACATCACTTTGGAAGCTAGAGTCGGTATAGCCTTCCAATTTGAGATCTCGTCCTCCATACACCATGAACATATTCTTAGTCCTTCGCAAGTACTTAAGAATGTCCTTCACGGCTTTCCAATGCATTTGACCAGGATTAGACTGATATCTGCTCGTGACACTCAGAGCAAATGCTACATCCGGTCTGGTAGATATCATCCCATACATGATACTACCTATAGCTGACGCATATGGTACATGTGTCATATTCTCTATCTCTGCATCAGTCTTGGGACACATAGACTTGGATAGAGAAACTCCATGACACATGGGTAGATGTCCTCTTTTGGACCCATCCATTGAAAACCGTTTCAATATGGTATCGATGTAGGTTGATTGAGTGAGTCCTATCATTCTCTTAGACCTATCTCTATAGATCTGTATCCCAAGAATGTAGGATGCCTCTCCCAAATCCTTCATCGAAAATCTACCTGATAACCATATCTTTGTTGACTGCAACATCCCTACATCATTCCCAATGAGTAGGATGTCATCAACATAAAGTACTAAGAATGTCACCGCATCCTTAACTACTTTCTTGTACACGCAAGGTTCCTCCGGGTTCTTGATGAAACCAAAATCTTTTATTGTTTCATCAAATTTCTGGTTCCAACTTCTTGATGCTTGTTTTAGACCATAAATTGATCTCTGAAGCTTGCATACCTTATGCTCGCTTCCCATGGATGTGTACCCCTCAGGCTGCTTCATATAGATTTCCTCCTTAATGTCTCCATTAAGAAAAGCAGTCTTCACATCCATTTGCCATATCTCATAGTCATACCATGCAGCTATGGCAATTAGGATTCTTATGGACTTGAACATTGCAACTGGTGAAAAGGTTTCGTCATAGTCAACTCCTTGCCTTTGAGTATAACCTTTAGCCACCAATCGCGCCTTGTAGGTCAATACCTTACCATCAGGCCCAAGCTTTCTTTTGTAGATCCATTTGCACCCTATCGGAACAATTCCATCGGGAGGATCTACTAAAGACCAAACTTGGTTTGTATGCATCGAATCCAATTCTGACTGCATAGCTTCAAGCCATAAATTCGAATCCGCATCAGAAATTGCTTCCTTGAAGTTTCTTGGATCACATCCAATGTCGGGTTCATCTTGATCCCCTTCAAGAAGAAGACCATATCGAACTGGAGGTCTAGAAGTCCTTTCGGATCTTCTAGGTGCAGGCGTGTCCAGCAATGGTTCCTGAGGTGTAGGATCGTTATTTTGTATTTCGGGTTCTTCTCGAACTTCTTCGAGTTCCATCATCTCGCCTTTCTTATCCAATAAGAACTCCTTCTCCAAGAAGGTGGCATTCCTAGAAACAAACACCTTTGTTTCAGCAGGATAATAGAAATAATATCCGATTGAATTCTTCGGATACCCTACAAAATAACATAAGCTAGATCGACTATCCAACTTATCTCCCACTGTCCGCTTCACGTAAGCAGGACATCCCCAAATCCTCAAGTACGAATACTTAGGAGCTTTGCCATTCCATAACTCGTATGGTGTTTTGTCCACTGCTTTAGTGTGGACGTTGTTCAACAACAATACCGCCGTTTCAAGCGCATAGCCCCAAAACGAAGGTGGAAGCTCAGTGAAGCTCATCATAGATCGAACCATGTCCAACAAAGTTCGATTACGACGCTCCGATACACCATTAAGCTGTGGTGTCATAGGAGGAGTCCACTGAGAGAGAATCCCATTCTCTTTCAGATAGTCCAAAAACTCGGTACTCAAGTATTCTCCACCTCGATCCGATCGAAGTGCTTTAATACTTTTACCTAGCTTGTTTTCTACTTCAGCCCTGAATTCTTTGAACTTTTCAAATGCTTCAGACTTATATTTCATTAAATATAAATACCCATACCTTGAATAATCATCAGTAAAGGTAATGAAGTAGGTGTGGCCATGTTGAGTCCCTACTCTAAATGGACCACAAACATCTGTATGGATCAAATCCAACAGATTTTGACTACGCTCAGGTTTCCCCTTAAAAGGAGATTTAGTCATTTTTCCTTTTAGGCAGGATTCACAAGTAGGTAGAGAATTAATATCAGACATATCAAACATGCCCTCTCCCACTAGCTTGTTCATCCTCCTTGAGGAAATATGACCTAGCCTAGCATGCCAAAGGTTTGCCGGGTTTTGACTATCGATTTTCCTTTTGTTTGTTGTCGCCGGTTTATCAACATAATTTATTGGAACGTCTTTTAGTTTTAAGTTGTATAGATCGTTTTCAAGTTGTCCATTTCCAATCAAACATT
Organism: Henckelia pumila; assembly: GCF_033568475.1. Classification (NCBI taxonomy): domain Eukaryota; kingdom Viridiplantae; phylum Streptophyta; class Magnoliopsida; order Lamiales; family Gesneriaceae; genus Henckelia; species Henckelia pumila. The sequence continues at coordinate 111,658,423 of NC_133122.1, forward strand.
CATTCTTGTAAATATTGCAAATCCCATTCACAAAATTGCAAGAATAACCATCTCTATCAAGCATAGAAATAGAAATAATATTTTTAATTAAATCTGGAACAAATAAAACATCTCTTAAAAAGTAACTTAAAACCGTTCTGCAAAATTTAAATAAATATTTCCCATAGCTATGGATTTAACTCTGGAACCATTCCCGAGCCTTGACTGGGTCTCACCCATCCTTAGCCTATTACTTCTTATCATCATTTGCAACTCATTGCAAATATGAGATCTACATCTGGTATCCAATACCCAAGAAGTAGTATTAAAAATATTTATTTCAATGTATAACATACCCTTTGCAGTTCGCAACTGCTCGAGGTATTCCTTGCAGTTACGTTTCCAATAACCGGGTTTCTTGCAGTGATGGCAAACTTGTTTAGACTTGTCCAATTTTGTATGTAACATTTTGCCTTGAGATCATGGTCCAACCATTTCTCTAGTTACATCAGCCGGGGCTGTTTTCGGAGAAGCCTTTTCTAACACTTAGAAAATCTTTTCCGAACTTAGGACAATCTTAACTTATGGAATCATTCTGTATTTGTTTGCGCCAATAAGTTTGTTTTGTTGGAGAACAGAAATATGTGGATTACTGAGATGAAACAGACAAATATCAATGATTGTTTAAGCAATTTACTAAGACATAAAATAGGCGAAATTTAATTTTATGAATCTCACTCCCACTATTTTAACGATTTCACTACCCTCTAGTGAAAACGGGAAACTTTTTCCTTAGTGAGAACATGGAGTCCAATTGACAAACTTATGGTCCCGAATAATATCAGCCAACCATAATTCTCAAAAGGTAGAGCCCAATTGCTTCCAAAGCAACCCCCATGTATTTACCTCATGTCCAATAAGGGCCCAATAATATGACGCCGTTTAAAGTGACATGTCAAGATGACCCATCAATATTAAGTTGTGATGGACGGTCGCCATGTGGATCCCCCAATAATATGAGCCGATCCCATGGGAGTTCCACCCAACTTACAACATTTGTCGATCCAATGTACAGCTTTCCGACGGACGGGCCCCCCCAATAATATGAGCCGGACCGTATCCGCGGGTAGCATCACATACATTGACCGTTGATGGAAGGTGGGAACATTTAAACAAATTTAAATTTCCTTTATTTATCTTGATATAAATTTTAAATCATATTTAAAATGAGGGATTTTTAATTATAAAAATATTTGTCTCATCATATTCATTTTATTGCATGCTTGCCGGATTCACGCAATTTATGTCTAAACATGCATACAATCATAATATCAAATATTATATAGGATGATCGATTCCATTTTTAATTGACCCGTGGTTGCCAATCACGGGTCTTAGTCCAATCCTAGGTAATATGCAGTATGCAATGCAATCCTATTACATGTGCTTCCAATTTACATTTCTTCAGTCTTTATTGTCTGCTGGGCCCACCGTCTTCAAATCTTGATCTCCCACTAAATCTAATGTATTTACAATAAATAACAATGACAAGTAGGGGATACATTTTAGGGGTGGGAACGGGCCATAAACCAAGCCCACTTTTATTACATATGACATTCATATCGGGCCATAAACCAGGCCCATTAATAAAACCAACAACAATAAAAACAAAATGTAAATTCCTAACATACACCTACAAAATTGGTCATGGCAATCGATCATCCTTATCCAATAACATTTAATTCAAAATTAATTTATTGGATAACATGCAGTGGCAATTCAAATTTAAACAAGATAAAATCATATTTTATATATAAAATCTCATTTCACATATAAAATCATATTTTATCTCTATATCAAATAAAATCATATTTTATCTATAAAATCCAATTTTACAAATAAAATCATATTTTACTCAATATATCATAAGATCATATCTTATCATCAATTGTACCAAAATAATTGATTTCAAAATTCAATTTACGGATAAAACATTAAAATTTTCCAAAAATTCAAATTTATCCAAAATCAATTTTAAAATTTACGGACTCGAACAATTCGATCCGAAATCTCGTGAACCAATCAAAAACAATTTTTGACCGGACCAAAAATAAAATTTTAACATATTAAAATTAATTTTTAATAAAAATATAATTTTTCCCGCGGGCCGCCCGGGACATTCCCGGGCCGGCCCGCACCCGGGGCGCGGGCCGGGGGCAGCCCGGCTGCCCCCTTAGGGCAGCGATTGGATCGCTGCCCGGTGGGGCAGCAATTGTTGCTGCCCCGGGCGGCGCACAGAGATTTGTCACACTAATATCTCCTCAGATCGCATAGGATATCCACACTCGCAAGTATGTGGTGAATCCTTGACAACAATGCATTGACTCCTATATGTGTCGTAACTGTACCCAATCTCGACACCTGATGACCCCCATAGAGTCGGTAAACGAGTCAAAGCACAGCACTAGCATATAGAGTCTCCATGATGTTTCAAGTCGTAAGGACGGTATCCAATACCCAAGAAGTTGTATTAAGTGACATGTTTATTTCAATATAGAACATACCCTTTGCAGTTCCCAACTGCTCAAGATATTCCTTGCAGTTGCGCTTCCAATGACCCGGCTTCTTGCAGTAATGGCAAACATCCTTGGATTTTCCATTGTTTGAAGCCTTTGTCTTTTGCTTCTTCTCGGGCTCGACTTTCTTGGGTGGGGTAGAACGTTTCTTGCCCTTCATACTTGGCCCCTTCTTAGCAGAAGATGAGGAGCCCACCAAGAAAGCTGGCTTATCCTTCTTAAGTGTGGATTCATATGTAACGAGCATATTGACCATCTCTTCAAGGGTGGCCTCTATCTTGTTCATATTAAAATTTATCACAAATCCATCAAATGAAGAAGGAAGAGACAGAAGCAATAAATCCACATTGAGTTCATGCTCCAACACCAAATCTAGGGTCGCCAACTTCTGTATGAGCCAAATCACTCGTACCCCATGATCACGGACCGAAGTCCCTTCACGCATGCAGCACGTCATCAACTCCTTAACAGTAGCGAACCTTTCAGCCCTCGACTGAGCCCCAAAAAGTTCCTTAAGTTGCGCATGAATGTCAGTAGCATTCACCGTGTCCTCAAATCGCCTCTGGAGTTCATCAGACATCGAGGCTTGCATATAGCATTTGGTCTTGATGTCATGGTCACACCATGCATCAAGTTTGGCCAATTCCTCCGGACTTATGTCAGCTGGTGCTTCCTTCGGAGGTGCTTTCTCTAACACGTAGAGCATTTTCTCGGAAGTTGAAGATTGTCTTAACTTCGGAGAAAATGCTCTACGTGTTAGAGAAAGCACCTCCGAAGGAAGCACCAGCTGACATAAGTCCAGAGGAATTGGCCAAACTTGATGCATGGTGTGACCATGACATCAAGACCAAATGCTATATGCAAGCCTCGATGTCTGATGAACTCCAGAGGCGATTTGAGGACACGGTGAATGCTGCTGACATTCATGCGCAACTCAAGGAACTTTTTGGGGCTCAGTCGAGGGCTGAAAGGTTCGCTACTGTTAAGGAGTTGATGACGTGCCGCATGCGTGAAGGGACTTCGGTCCGTGATCATGGGGTACGAGTGATTTGGCTCATACAGAAGTTGGCGACCCTAGATTTGGTGTTGGAGCATGAACTCAATGTGGATTTATTGCTTCTGTCTCTTCCTTCTTCATTTGATGGATTTGTGATAAATTTTAATATGAACAAGATAGAGGCCACCCTTGAAGAGATGGTCAATATGCTCGTTACATATGAATCCACACTTAAGAAGGATAAGCCAGCTTTCTTGGTGGGCTCCTCATCTTCTGCTAAGAAGGGGCCAAGTATGAAGGGCAAGAAACGTTCTACCCCACCCAAGAAAGTCGAGCCCGAGAAGAAGCAAAAGACAAAGGCTTCAAACAACAGCTGCTAACTCAGGGCTTGGTACCTCCAAACGAATCTGTTACGGAGACAAAAGAATGATCAATAACCACGATCAACTTACAAGTCTAGTTCAACAACTCAAATACGGTTCGAAATCCCCAAAACTCAAACCGACGGCATAACGATTATAAACTGAACAAACCGGCAACGCAGACAGCAGTTCAATATCGATAACAACTCAAATCAATGCTAATACAACAACAACAAGGCAAACCCAACACATCTCAAAACTCACATTTTCGAAAATAGCTTCCAAAAATCATAACAATTCCGAACGTCGCTCTAATTCAAAACCGACAGATAATAAACGATCAGAACTCCGCCAAAAACAACATACTAGAATCTAAATCGTTTCTAAGAACCTCCAAAAAATAAAACATATCCGATCGGAGAAATACTTACGGTATAACGGAGCTCTCACTGCTGTGATTACTAATCTGCCTTCAGAATTAATTTCCAACGGACGGATCGAGTTCGGACTGGATTTTAAGAGCTTGGAGAAAGCTTTGGGTGTCTCTACTGGAGAGAAGCCGATGAAAAAGAAAAAGATAAGGCAAGGAAGACTTGGTCAATCCAATTCCAAGAGTAGATAATATAACAATCTCAAAATTTGCGTTTTAGTCCCTGAAATTTACAAAATAGACCCCGATCAATAAAAAGTCGGCTCATTAACTCTGGAAACTCTGATTATCTCAAATAAGCTCAATTAAGATAAAAACGGGGATTTACAAAAGATCTCAAAAGACTCACCGTAGAGATAGTGACGTCAGATCTTCAGGGAGAATACAATAGCAGCAAGTTCAAGATAATGAACTGGATAATGAGTCTCGTGCGGTTTCAACTACCTTGACGCATAAGCTATCACGCTCTTCCTCTGCATAAGAACACATTCAAGCCCAAGATGAGAAGCATCGCAATAAACTGTGAAACCTCCAGAACCAGATGGAATAGAAAGAATCGGAGCACTGGTCAATCTCTTTTTCAGTTCAACAAAACTAGCTTCACAATCATCTGTCCAAAGGAAAGGAGCATTCTTTTGAGTCAGCTGGGTAATAGGCTTCGCAATAGAAGAGAAACCCTGAATAAATCTACGATGGTAACCCGCTAAACCCATAAAACTGCGGATCTCAGGCACAGAAGTCGGCCTACACTAGTTCATCACTGCTTCTATCTTGCTGGGATCAATAGTAATCCCATCTCCTGAAATAATATGCCCCAGAAAGACAACTCTTTTGAGCCAAAATTCACACTTCGACAGCTTGGCGAATAACTGTTCCGTTCTCAAAATCTGCAAGACGATTCTCAAATGTTCTGCATGCTCAGCACGGCTCTTAGAATAGATCAAGATATCGTCAATAAAAATAATAACGAACTCATCAAGAAAGCGCTGAAAGATTCAGTTCATCAACCCCATAAAGACTGCCGGGGCATTCGTCAAACCGAAAGGCATGACAAGAAATTCAAAGTGTCCATACCTCATCGTAAAAGCAGTCTTAGGAACGTCCTCTTCACGAACTCTCAGCTGGTGATAACCTGATCTCAAGTCTATCTTCGAATAGATACGAGAACCTTGCAACTGATCAAAAAGATCATCAATACGCGGTAGAGGATACCTGTTCTTCACCGTCGCTTGATTCAGTTGACGGTAGTCAATGCAGAGTCTCATAGAGCCATCCTTCTTCCTGACAAAAAGAACAGGAGCACCCCAAGGCGACACACTCGGTCTAATGTATCCCTTGGCAATCAATTCTTCTAATTGCTCCTTCAGTTCTTTCAATTCGATTGGAGCCATTCGGTACGGAGCTTTAGAAATTGACTGAGTACCTGTCGTCAAATCAATGCCGAATTCAATCTCTCTCATCGGCGGCAATCCCGGAATTTCATCTACAAACACATCAGGGAATTCCCTAGCCACTGGTATATCGTTCAGCTCAGGGCTAGACTTCAAAATATCGAACACATAGACAATAAATCCTTCGGCTCCTCTCTGTAATAATCTAGTCATAGACAAGACAGATATCAAAGGAATTTTTGAACAAGAACCCTTACCGAAAAATCTCCATTCATCTGCCATAACTGGTTTGAACCGAACTACCTTCTGAAAACAGTCCACGGTAGCCCTGTACTCAGTCAACACATCGATACCAACTATGCAATCAAAATCAGACAAACCAAGTACAATACAGTCAAACTCAATCGAATTCCCTTCAAAACTCAACTCGCAGTTTCTAACCAAATTCTTCAACACCAAACCTCCACCCAAAGGTGAAGTAACAGATACAAAAGCAGACAAAGGCTCAACAAGCAAGGAATGCATCAAAACAAAGTTCTCAGATAGGAAAGAATGATACGCACCGGTATCTATCAGAATATGAGCAAAAAATCCAAAAATCATACAGTTACCTGAAATCACGTCATCAGGTGCTGCCTGGGCCTGATCCTCGCTCAAGGCGAACACTCTAGCCTGCTGTTTGGAAGGTTGGTTTGAACTATGTTTACCTCCCTGACGGTTCTGCTGCTTCGGTTGGAAAGAGTGAACTGCAGTCGATTGCCTTTGAGGCTGAGATGACTGTCTAGAGGTATTCCCACTCTGAGTCTGGTCGGAACCCTTCTGAGGACACTGTCTGGCAAAATGTCCTGTCTGCTGGCAGATGTAACAGTTCCCAAAGATTCCCCTACACTGGTCACTAGAGTGTCGTCCTCCACACTTGTTACACAAAGCTCCAGATGATCCTGAGCCCTGTCCAGAAATATACTGCCTCAAGCCACTCGAGCTCGATGAACTGCTCCCAGATTTCTTGAACTGCTTTCCTTTAGGCCGGAAATAATTCTTCTTGTTTCCTCCACTACTACCATCTTTGTTCAATCGAAGTTTGATTCTGATACTGCCTTTGCTGTTGCTGTTGCTGTTGAGGCTGGTACTGATTCTCCCTCTTCCTCATCAGTCCCGCTTCTGCCCCCTTTGCCTGGTCCATCGCATCAGCAAAGTTATCTGGCCTCCCAGTATTCACCAGAGTAAAGATATCAGGGTGCAAACCGTTAATGAACTGGTCTTCTTTTGCCTCCTCATTGTCGGCAATATGCGGAGCGAACCTCAACAAACTGTCAAACTTTGCAACATAGTCCTCGATACTCATATTACCTTGCCTCAAATTTGCAAACTCGGCACTCTTGTCCTTTCGATAGGAAACTGGGAAAAATCTTTTATAGAACTCAGATTTAAAAAGTGCCCAAGTGATTGTCGTACCTCTGTTCTCCTTTGCTTTCTTGGTTGTCATCCACCAACTTTTTGCCACTCCCTGCAGTTGATGAATAACCAATCTAACTCTGCGATCGTCAGAGTAGTCGAGTGAATCAAAGAGCTGATCTATATCATCAAACCAACTCTCACAATCTACCGGATTCTCTTTCCCATTCAAGTACGGTGGTATGAAAGATTTAAACCTCTTCAGTAAGGCTTCCATAGGCGTGATCGTGTCATCCATCTGTACCACCACTCTATCACCCGGAACCAATGGAGGAGTCACAACCGGAGGAGTTTCTGTCATAGGAATAACCGGTGGAGTATTCATGTCTAGTCTTCTTCGAGTACCCATCTAAATTCACAGGGTTAGAACACAGATAACTCAATTCACAACTCATAATTTCAGTGACACTAAACCTCTGATTTTCTTACCAATTCGATAGACGGAACTCAGATCAATGCATGAATACAGTTCATATCTCAATCAAATCATGCTTTAACAATTTGAATCACCAAGTCAAGTAATTCAATATTTTGAAATCAATAACGCATGCTCGTATATTCTGAAATCAAAGAATTAATCAATCACATGCGAGAAATTAAAGTCAAGCGGACTCGATCTACCCCGCTCACTTCTATGAATAAAATCCAGAAACTTATCGCTCTGATACCACTTAATGTGAGGCCTTGATTCTAATATTCTAATCTCGGAACTAAACAACGATTCCAATACAAGAAACAAGACTAAAACAAATAATTTTTTTTTTAAAAGGAACAGTCCCCGCTCGATCGGTAAAAACTTACCGATTGAGCGGCAGCAAAATGACTCATCCTCTGCCTCTGAACAAAGGTGCTCGCTCGATCGGTAAGATCCTACCGATCGAGCGACACCAATTCTGCAGAAAAGAACAGATGCTGCTCAACTCATTCAATTCCAATTCTTTCAAACTAACACCATTCAACATGCAACAATCATCCAAAAATCATGCATAATCAAATACAAGGTAGTTCTAGAGTTATACATTCATCCAAACTAATAGAACATGATTTTGTTAAGGGTTTACAACACCAAAATACAACAAGAGTTTGAATACAATTCAACTCCTAAAACCAAGGGCCTCACTCTATCCTCTCAATTGTCTAGCCATGATGTCTTTGACTCGATCTTGCCTCACCTGTTGCCAATTACACATACAGACAAAGACAACAGCCGGATAATCCGTTGAGAATACAATTCCCAGTAAAAAGAGACTAACATGCTATCAAATAAACATATCAAATCATAATATGAACTCGATCTTCATAAAAACAATTAATACAATCAAGTACTGAATTAAAATGATATGCATGTCTTTAAAAACTCTGGATTATCAGACTCAGATAATCAGTTGAAATTCTTCTATTCTTTCCCTCTTCGGTTTGGGATCCCCAAGGTTAAAACATCCAACGATCACATCGACTCCCCTCTCGAGATGGACGTGATATGTTTTAATCCTCTAGAATCCAGAGCATTATAGTGAGCTACTCGACAAAGTAGTAAATCGCCTACTAAGCCACTCAACTACAAGCCCTAGATCGTCTACTTCAAAATGAAATGATTCAAGGCTCAATATGAATGCTTATGAAATCTCATGCATTCCATATAAATTAAATCATATAATCAAATAAGCAATTCAAAACATGCAATATGTGATTTCTCCTAGGACACTCGAATCCATCTCGATTCAAGTTCATCGTCCTATTTTAATCCACGTCATCTTATACCTCTTCTTCGCCGTTCACAATATTCAATCTGTAAACAACAAATCTTCAATCAATATCCACACAAGTTCATCAATCGATAAAAGAAGACATCGATACAATACCGGCTCAACTCTTCAAATCTGATCAAGACTACGAGTCTCACAATCTCCAAGAACTTTGAATCAATCTATCAGAAGAAGTCATGGTGATCAAAATCGATATCAAACTCATTTCAAACTCAAAACATCAAAACGACGTTCAAACCTCAAACTGACGGCATAACGGCTATAAAATGATCAAACCGGAAATGCAGTTAGCAAGATATCAATCTAAACAACTCATCTCAATCATCATTCAACCATTCAAACTCAAACCCATCACATCCCAAAAATCAGATTTTCGAAAGAGGCAAGAAAAATCATAACAATTCCATTCGTCGCTCAAACTCAAAACCGACAGAGAATAAACGATCAGAACTCCGCCACGAACAACATACTCAAATCTCAATCAAATCAAACAACATCCGAAAAATGAAACATATCTGATCGGAGAAAAACTTACTTCCAAACGGAGCACTCGAAGCTTTGACAGTAGATATCAAGTCAGAATTCAATTCTACCGGACGGATCGAGCTAGAAAATAAATCACAAAAGCTTAAAAAGCTTTCAAACGCCTTCCATGGCTATAAACGAGTTGGAGGAAGAAGATGGGATGAAAAAGAATGACTAAGTCAAGTAGATAATATAACAAATCCCATATTTGCATTTTAGTCCCTGAAAATTCTGAAAACTGCAAATTAGACCCTGATCTCTAAAAGTCGGCTCTTGAATTCTGAAATCACTGTTTATCTCAAATAACATCAATTAAGATAAAAACGGGATGTTACATCCAATCTCACAGAATGTTGTGCGATAGCTTTCCCTGAAGCGCTAATCTTTTGCGCCAATCTTTGGCCCAAATAATAAAAAGCCCAATCTTATTCTTTTCTTTGTTGTACGTTTCTTTTCTTTTTTTCCTTTCTTTCTTTTATCTTTATTCTATTTCTTTTAATTCCTTCTTTTTCAATTTCTTCTTTTCTCCATAAAATCTCCATAATTCACTATAAACCCACATAAATCTGCTCGAAACAAATATTTAACAATTAAAATCATAACTAAATTAAGTGTATAAAATACACTTATCAAATACCCCCAAACTTAGACTTTTGCTAGTCTCGAGCAAAACTATTAAATTCCAAAAACTCATTCTATCAAACCAAGAATAATCAAGAAATATTATGGAGCAATGGTATCAGCAATGATTTCAAAAAAAATTTTCAAATCCAATCTCATCCAACCCAACTAACACTTGAAAATTTTAATCATAACAAAATAACCGCATAAACTCACAATCTCTGTAACTCACGTTCAAAACACCCTTATCCAAGTTCAATTCATACATTCATAGATCATGAGGACTTTTCAAGGATAGCATAGTATCAAATATAGGATATAAATAAAAAACACTCATAATAAGGTTAATGCAATGAATAATAGTGTGTGCGGGTTTCGATCAAAATTCATAATCATTAAAAGTATCAATCAACAGTTCATAGGCTAAATTCTCGCAACTCTTCTCCATTAGTATATTGGGCAACTGAGACTCAGTCAATAGGACTTAATTAGCTTATAATGTAAGTCCTGACTCATGGCTACAAACAAAGGATAAGAATTCAAATAAGGAGTAATTTATATTCATGCTCTAATTACGACTCCTTTACATTCACAATTTCATATTTATTTTTCTTTCACTTCATTCATTTTTCAACTTTTTCTCACTTCCTCTCTTTCGCAACTTTTTTTTTCTTTATTTCACAACTTTTCCAATTTTTTTTCTACTACTTTTTTCTTTTCAACTCATCCACCACACCATTTCATTTTTCACAAATAATAACTAGGAGCATATAAAATTTTAGCATTCAAATTACTCCCTTAAAGGTAGGAAATAGTGTATAAGCTATTCAGGTAGTCAATGTAGGACCTTGAAATACTGACGAATGGGGTTTAATCACACGTTTACATGCATGCCATTCGATTTTCAATAAAGCTCAAATAAGGTACTAGGGATAACATAAATAATTAGGTAGCTTGATGTTGAAGAACGCGACTTTCAGATCAAACAAGATTGATACCCGGTGCAGCGGAAGTTTAAAATATTTATTATATGGAACGATTCCATATTTGGTATCAAATCTTTATGATTAAATTGTGTGTGTAAAAATTTAAATAACAATTATAAAATTTTTACCTTTAATCTCGTATCAAGATTTTGGACACCAACAGATTTCTCTGCTCTTGTTGTATCTCCCTGGAACCGATGGATGAACTGTTCTTCAATCAGGTCCACGAATAGAGATTTAATCCCTCTGATAGATTGCACTAGAAAATCTATCAGAAGTTTTCTACGAAGAGATTAACGAATTTGATCCGTTAAACCAGACTGTAATTCAAAATCACAGGCTGGATTTTTCTCGAGTAGAGGGAGAGAGGGGGGGCGGCCACCTTTAAAAAAATAGACTAGGGTTTTCGAAAAATCCTTGTGACCTGTTGTGTGTAATTTCTGTACTGCAATAACTTATTTATAATGCAGGCCACTAACAGCTTAGGGCCCATTAGTCATAAGTTCAAGCCCGACAAGCAAAGCCCGCATGTTCAGAAATTAATATAAAATTCATCGTGAATCCGATTGATAAACTGATTTCACCAATGTGCACAGAAACCATTTCTGCACCTTTTAAAGTCAAGATAAATTTTTCTGAATCCGAATTCAGTGATTTCCAAAAATGGCCATCCCTATGTCATTTTAGGAAATCTTACTCCTCTACTCTTAAATAAGAAGTCCAACTTCTTCGTTCATTAAATTTAACTCTTTAAATTTAACTATCTCAACGGGGATTAAAAATCCATTACACTGTGTGACCCTCAATGGTTCAGGGATACAGCTAGCCGTGGGCTCACAACTCCTTGTGACTCGGAACAACAATTTCCGACTTGCCCATCGAATCATGGTATGAGCGCCTAGCAACATCGCCCCATGATTCCCTAGGTATCACTGATAGTGCCTACAAGAACCAGTAGATTTTGGTTAGCGTACAGTACGGTCCCTTCATCCATATATCCCGATCGAATCAACAACCATTGGTATATCGAGAGTCGCTCGAGATTCGATAACTATGCAATGCATCTTGAAGATCAAATAGTGACATCGCATGTGCTACTAAGAAACCATTTCTTAAATCACATCATGTACTCTGGCCAGAGATTCGTCACACTAATATCTCCTCAGATCGCATAGGATATCCACACTCGCAAGTATGTGGTGAATCCTTGACAACAAAGCATCGACTCCTACATGTGTTGTAACTGTACCCAATCCCGACACCTGATGACCCCAATAGAGTCGGTAAACGAGTCAAAGCACAGTACTAGCATATAGAGTCTCAATGATGTCTCAAGTAGTAAGGACTAATGGTGTACAACCAAAATCGCGGACTATATCCACTCGATAAGTGATAACCACTTGGAAAGTCCGGATAGGGTAGTTCGATCATTCATCATATGAATATCCATTTGCATGCTTCGAACATCTCTATGTTCCTTACCAATGAAACGTGGTACTCTGCATCGCAAATGCTAGTCTCAAACTCGAGCGATCCTTATCCTTATTATCGGACGGCTCAATCGACTAGGAACAGTTTAGAATATACAGTGACTATAAGATGTGTTTCATGATAGACATCTCCATGTTCTACCACATCTTACATACACTCTAGTATATTCAAGGTATTTATCAAAACAACAATAGTATATCATAATATAACAATATGAAGAAAGATAAAGTCATTGCCATTAATAAAAGTGTAAATTATATTAAACAAAATATTGTTTATACAAAGAGTCATCAAAGCCCTTAGCCACAAGTTGGCTCACTGGGCACCCACTCTTTCAATCTCCCACTTGCCCTATAGCCAACTAGTCATACTGCGTAGACCCATTGCTTTGCGATGTTTGTCAAATAATGGTCCTGGCAAGGGCTTAGTAAGTGGATCAGCGATATTGTCTGCAGAGGCCACTCTTTCGACAGTAATGTCTCCTCTTTCCACAATCTCCCGGATGATGTGGTATTTCCTCAGTACGTGTTTGGATCTTTGATGAGACCTTGGTTCCTTTGCCTGAGCAACGGCACCCGTGTTGTCACAGTACACCGGGACTGGACCAACAACTTCAGGAATGACGCCCAACTCTTGGACGAAATTCCTCATCCAAACGGCCTCTTTAGCAGCAGCTGATGCTGCAATGTATTCAGCTTCAGTGGTGGAATCCGCTGTGGTGTCCTGCTTGGAACTCTTCCAAGAGACAGCACCGCCATTGAGCATGAACACAAATCCAGAGGTTGACTTCGAGTCATCCACGTCACTTTGGAAGCTAGAGTCGGTATAGCCTTCCAATTGTAGTTCTCTTCCTCCATATACCATGAACATATTCTTAGTCCTTCGTAAGTACTTAAGAATGTCCTTCACGGCTTTCCAATGCATTTGACCGAGATTAGCTTGATATCTGCTCGTGACACTCAGAGCAAATGCTACATCCGGTCTGGTAGATATCATCCCATACATGATACTACCTATGGCTGACGCATATGGTACATGTGTCATTTTCTCTATCTCTTCATCAGTCTTGGGACACATAGACTTGGATAGAGAAACTCCATGACACATGGGTAGATGTCCTCTCTTGGACCCATCCATTGAAAACCGTTTCAATATGGTGTCGATGTAGGTTGATTGAGTGAGTCCTATCATTCTCTTAGATCTATCTCTATAGATCTGTATCCCAAGAATATAGGATGCCTCACCCAAATCCTTCATCGAGAATCTACCTGATAACCATATCTTTGTTGACTGCAACATCCCTACATCATTCCCAATGAGTAGGATGTCATCAACATAAAGTACTAAGAATGTCACAGCATCCTTAACTACTTTCTTGTACACGCATGGTTCCTCCGGATTCTTGATGAAACCAAAATTTTATTGTTTCATCAAATTTTTGGTTCCAACTTCTTGATGCTTGTTTTAGACCATAAATTGATCTCTGAAGCTTGCATACCTTATGCTCGCTTCCCATGGATGTGAACCCCTCAGGCTGCTTCATATAGATTTCTTCCTTAATGTCTCCATTAAGAAAAGCAGTCTTCACATCCATTTGCCATATCTCATAGTCATACCATGCAGCTATGGCAATAAGGATTCTTATGGACTTGAACATTGCAACTGGTGAAAAGGTTTCATCATAGTCAACTCCTTGTCTTTGAGTATAACCTTTTGCCACCAATCGCGCCTTGTAGGTCAATACCTTACCATCAGGCCCAAGCTTTCTCTTGTAGATCCATTTACACCCTATTGGAACAATTCCATCGGGAGGATCTACTAAAGACCAAACTTGGTTTGTATGCATCGAATCTATTTCCGACTGCATAGCTTCAAGCCATAAATTTGAATCCGCATCAGAAATTGCTTCCTTGAAGTTTCTTGGATCACATCCAACATCGGGTTCACCTTGATCCCCTTCAAGAAGAAGACCATATCGAATAGGAGGTCTAGAAGTCCTCTCGGATCGTCTAGGTATAGGCGTGTCCAGCAATGGTTCCTGAGGTGTAGGATCGTTATTTTGTATTTCGGGTTCTTCTCGAATTTCTTCGAGTTCCATCATCTCGCCTTTCTTATCCAATAAGAACTCCTTCTCCAAGAAGGTGGCATTCCTTGAAACAAACACCTTTGTTTCAGCAGGATAATAGAAATAATATCCGATTGAATTCTTCGGATACCCTACAAAATAACATAAGCTGGATCGACTATCCAACTTATCTCCCACTGTCCGCTTCACGTAAGCAGGACATCCCCAAATCCTCAAGTACGAATACTTAGGAGCTTTGCCATTCCATAACTCGTATGGTGTTTTGTCCACTGCTTTAGTGTGGACGTTGTTCAACAACAATACCGCCGTTTCAAGCGCATAGCCCCAAAACGAAGGTGGAAGCTCAGTGAAGCTCATCATGGATCGAACCATGTCCAACAAAGTTCGATTACGACGCTCCGATACACCATTCAGCTGTGGTGTCATAGGAGGAGTCCACTGAGAGAGAATCCCATTCTCTTTCAGATAGTCCAAAAACTCGGTACTCAAGTATTCTCCACCTCGATCCGATCGAAGTGCTTTAATACTTTTACCTAGCTTGTTTTCTACTTCAGCCTTGAATTCTTTGAACTTTTCAAATGCTTCAGACTTATATTTCATTAAATATAAATACCCATACCTTGAATAATCATCAGTAAAGGTAATGAAGTAGGTGTGGCCATATTGAGTCCCAACTCTAAATGGACCACAAACATCTGTATGGATCAAATCCAACAGATTTTGACTACGCTCAGGTTTCCCCTTAAAAGGAGATTTAGTCATTTTTCCTTTTAGGCAGGATTCACAAGTAGGTAGAGAGTTAATATCAGACATATCAAACATGCCCTCTCCCACTAGCTTGTTCATCCTCCTTGAGGAAATATGACCTAGCCTAGCGTGCCAAAGGTTTGCCGGGTTTTGGCTATCGATTTTCCTTTTGTTTGTTGTTGCCGGTTTATCAACATAATTTATTGGAACGTCTTTTAGTTTTAAGTTGTATAGATCGTTTTCAAGTTGTCCATTTCCAATTAAACATTCATTCTTGTAAATATTGCAAATCCCATTCACAAAATTGCAAGAATAACCATCTCTATCAAGCATAGAAACAGAAATAATGTTTTTAATTAAATCCGAAACAAATAAAACATCTCTTAAAAGTAACTTAAAACCGTTCTGCAAAATTAAATAAACATCTCCCACGGCTTTTGCTTCAACTCTGGAACCATTTTCGAGCCTCAGCTGGGTCTCACCCATCCTAAGCCTGCGACTTCTTGTCATCACCTGCAAATCATTGCAAATGTGAGATCCACATCCGGTATCCAATACCCAAGAAGTAGTATTAAGTGAAACATTTATTTCAATATAGAACATACCCTTTGCATTTCGCAACTGCTCTAGATATTCCTTGCAGTTACGCTTCCAATGACCGGGCTTCTTGCAGTAATGGCAAACATCCTTGGATTTTTCCATGTTTGAAGCCTTTGTCTTGTACTTCTTCTCGGGTTCGACTTTCTTGGGTGGGGCAGAACGTTTCTTACCCTTCGTACTTGGCCCCTTCTTAGCAGAAGAAGAGGAGCCCACCAAGAAAGCCGGTTTATCCTTCTTTAATGTGGATTCATATGTCACAAGCATATTGACCATCTCTTCAAGGGAGGCCTCTATCTTGTTCATATTGAAATTTACCACAAATCCGTCAAACGAAGAAGGAAGAGACAGAAGTAGTAAGTCCACGTTGAGTTCATGCTCCAACACCAAATCAAGGGTTACCAACTTCTGTATGAGCCAAATCACTCGTACCCCATGATACGGACCGAAGTCCCTTCACGCATGCGACACGTCATTAGCTCCTTTACAGTAGCGAACCTTTCAGCCCTCGATTGAGCCCCAAAAAGTTCCTTGAGTTGAACGTGAATGTCAGCAGCATTCACGGTGTCCTCAAATCGCCTCTGGAGTTCATCAGACATCGAGGCTTGCATATAGCATTTGGTCTTGATATCATGGTCCCACCATGTATCAAGTTTGGCTAACTCCTCCGGACTTACGTCAGCTGGTGCTTCCTTCGGAGGAGATTTCTCTAACACGTAGAGCATCTTCTCCGAAGTCAAGACAATCTTCAACTTACGGAACCATTCCGTATAGTTTGCGCCAGTCAACTTATTTTGTTCGAGGATCGAGAAAAGTGGATTACGCGAATTCATTGTATGAAATACTGAAAAGAAACAGACAAATATCAGTGATTGTTTAAGCAATTTACTAAGACATAAAATAGGCGAAATTTATTTTATGAATCTCACTCCCACTATTTTAACGATTTCACTACCCTCTAGTGAAAACGGGAAACTGTTTTCCTTAGTGAGAACATGGAGTCCAATTGACAAACTTATAGTCCCGAATAATATCAGCCAACCATAATTTTCAAAAGGTAGAGCCCAATTGCTTCCAAAACAACCTCCACGTTATTACCTCATGTCCAATAAGGGCCCAATAATATGACGCCGATTATTGTGACATGTCAAGATGACCCATCAATATTAAGTTGTGATGGACGGTCGCCATGTGGATCCCCCAATAATATGAGCCGATCCCATGGGAGTTCCACCCAACTTACAACATGTGTCGATCCAATGTACAGCTTTCCGACGAACGGGCCCCCCCAATAATATGAGCCGGACCGTATCCGCGGGTAGTGACATCGTTGAGACTTTATTATAGGATATATCGAGAGTCGCTCGAGATTCGATAACTATGCAATGCATCTTGAAGATCAAATAGTGACATCGCATGTGCTACTAAGAAACCATTTCTTAAATCACATCATGTACTCTGGCCAGAGATTCGTCACACTAATATCTCCTCAGATCGCATAGGATATCCACACTCGCAAGTATGTGGTGAATCCTTGACAACAAAGCATCGACTCCTACATGTGTTGTAACTGTACCCAATCCCGACACTTGATGACCACAATAGAGTCGGTAAACGAGTCAAAGCACAGTACTAGCATATAGAGTCTCAATGATGTCTCAAGTAGTAAGGACTAATGGTGTACAACCAAAACCGCGGACTATATCCACTCGATAAGTGATAACCACTTGGAAAGTCCGGATAGGGTAGTTCGATCATTCATCATATGAATATCCATTTGCATGCTTCGAACATCTCTATGTTCCCTACCAATGAAACGTGGTACTATGCATCGCAAATGCTAGTCTCACACTCGAGCGATCCTTATCCTTATTATCGGACGGCTCAATCGACTAGGAATAGTTTAGAATATACAGTGACTATAAGATGTGTTTCATGATAGACATCCCCATGTTCTACCACATCTTACATACACTATAGTATATTCAAGGTCTTTATCAAAACAACAATAGTATATCACAATATAACAATATGAAGAAAGATAAAGTCATTGCCATTAATAAAAGTGTAAATTATATTAAACAAAAGATTGTTTATACAAAGAGTCATCAAAGCCCTTAGCCACAAGTTGGCTCACTGGGCACCCACTCTTTCAATCTCCCACTTGCCCTATAGCCAACTAGTCATACTACGTAGACCCATTGCTTCGCGATGTTTGTCAAATAATGGTCCTGGCAAGGGCTTAGTAAGTGGATCAGCGATATTGTCTGCAGAGGCCACTCTTTCGACAGTGATGTCTCCTCTTTCCACAATCTCCCGGATGATGTGGTATTTCCTCAGTACGTGTTTGGATCTTTGATGAGACCTTGGTTCCTTTGCCTGAGCAACGGCACCCGTGTTGTCATAGTACACCGGGACTGGACCAACAACTTCAGGAATGACGCCCAACTCTTGGACGAAATTCCTCATCCAAACGGCCTCTTTAGCAGCAGCTGATGCTGCAATGTATTCTGCCTCAGTGGTGGAATCCGCTGTGGTGTCCTGCTTGGAACTCTTCCAAGAGACAGCACCGCCATTGAGCATGAACACAAATCCAGAGGTTGACTTCGAGTCATCCACGTCACTTTGGAAGCTAGAGTCGGTATAGCCTTCCAATTTTAGTTCTCTTCCTCCATATACCATGAACATATTCTTAGTCTTTCGTAAGTACTTAAGAATGTCCTTCACGGCTTTCCAATGCATTTGACCGGGATTAGCTTGATATCTGCTCGTGACACTCAGAGCAAATGCTACATCCGGTCTGGTAGATATCATCCCATACATGATAGTACCTATGGCTGACGCATATGGTACATGTGTCATTTTCTCTATCTCTTCATCTATCTTGGGACACATAGACTTGGATAGAGAAACTCCATGACACATGGGTAGATGTCCTCTCTTGGACCCATCCATTGAAAACCGTTTCAATATGGTGTCGATGTAGGTTGATTGAGTGAGTCCTATCATTCTCTTAGATCTATCTCTATAGATCTGTATCCCAAGAATATAGGATGCCTCACCCAAATCCTTCATCGAAAATCTACCTGATAACCATATCTTTGTTGACTGCAACATCCCTACATCATTCCCAATGAGTAGGATGTCATCAACATAAAGTACTAAGAATGTCACAGCATCCTTAACTACTTTCTTGTACGCACATGGTTCCTCCGGATTCTTGATGAAACCAAAATCTTTTATTGTTTCATCAAATTTTTGGTTCCAACTTCTTGATGCTTGTTTTAGACCATAAATTGATCTCTGAAGCTTGCATACCTTATGCTCGCTTCCCATGGATGTGAACCCCTCAGGCTGCTTCATATAGATTTCTTCCTTAATGTCTCCATTAAGAAAAGCAGTCTTCACATCCATTTGCCATATCTCATAGTCATACCATGCAGCTATGGCAATAAGGATTCTTATGGACTTGAACATTGCAACTGGTGAAAAGGTTTCATCATAGTCAACTCCTTGTCTTTGAGTATAACCTTTTGCCACCAATCGCGCCTTGTAGGTCAATACCTTACCATCAGGCCCAAGCTTTCTCTTGTAGATCCATTTACACCCTATTGGAACAATTCCATCGGGAGGATCTACTAAAGACCAAACTTGGTTTGTATGCATCGAATCTATTTCCGACTGCATAGCTTCAAGCCATAAATTTGAATCCGCATCAGAAATTTCTTCCTTGAAGTTTCTTGGATCACATCCAACATCGGGTTCATTTTGATCCCCTTCAAGAAGAAGACCATATCGAATAGGAGGTCTAGAAGTCCTCTCGGATCTTCTAGGTATAGGCGTGTCCAGCAATGGTTCCTGAGGTGTAGGATCGTTATTTTGTATTTCGGGTTCTTCTCGAATTTCTTCGAGTTCCATCATCTCGCCTTTCTTATCCAATAAGAACTCCTTCTTCATGAAGGTGGCATTCCTTGAAACAAACACCTTTGTTTCAGCAGGATAATAGAAATAATATCCGATTGAATTCTTCGGATACCCTACAAAATAACATAAGCTGGATCGACTATCCAACTTATCTCCCACTGTCCGCTTCACGTAAGCAGGACATCCCCAAATCCTCAAGTACGAATACTTAGGAGCTTTGCCATTCCATAACTCGTATGGTGTTTTGTCCACTGCTTTAGTGTGGACGTTGTTCAACAACAATACCGCCGTTTCAAGTGCATAGCCCCAAAACGAAGGTGGAAGCTCAGTGAAGCTCATCATGGATCGAACCATGTCCAACAAAGTTCGATTACGACGCTCCGATACACCATTCAGCTGTGGTGTCATAGGAGGAGTCCACTGAGAGAGAATCCCATTCTCTTTCAGATAGTCCAAAAACTCGGTACTCAAGTATTCTCCGCCTCGATCCGATCAAAGTGCTTTAATACTTTTACCTAGTTTGTTTTCTACTTCAGCCTTGAATTCTTTGAAATTTTCAAATGCTTCAGACTTATATTTCATTAAATATAAATACCCATACCTTGAATAATCATCAGTAAAGGTAATGAAGTAGGTGTGGCCATATTGAGTCCCAACTCTAAATGGACCACAAACATCTGTATGGATCAAATCCAACAGATTTTGACTACGCTCAGGTTTCCCCTTAAAAGGAGATTTAGTCATTTTTCCTTTTAGGCAGGATTCACAAGTAGGTAGAGACTTAATATCAGACATATCAAACATGCCCTCTCCCACTAGCTTGTTCATCCTCCTTGAGGAAATATGACCTAGCCTAGCGTGCCAAAGGTTTGCCGGGTTTTGGCTATCGATTTTCTTTTTGTTTGTTGTTGCCGCTTTATCAACATAATTTATTGGAACGTCTTTTAGTTTTAAGTTGTATAGATCGTTTTCAAGTTGTCCATTTCCAATTAAACATTCATTCTTGTAAATATTGCAAATCTCATTCACAAAATTGCAAGAATAACCATCTCTATCAAGCATAGAAACAGAAATAATGTTTTTAATTAAATCTGGAACAAATAAAACATCTCTTAAAAGTAACTTAAAACCGTTCTGCAAAATTAAATAAACATCTCCCACGGCTTTTGCTTCAACTCTGGAACCATTTTCGAGCCTCAGCTGGGTCTCACCCATCCTAAGCCTGCGACTCTTTGTCATTGCAAATGTGAGATCCACATCCGGTATCCAATACCCAAGAAGTAGTATTAAGTGAAACATTTATTTCAATATAGAACATACCCTTTGCAGTTCGCAACTGCTCTAGATATTCCTTGCAGTTACGCTTCCAATGACCGGGCTTCTTGCAGTAATGGCAAACATCCTTGGATTTTTCCATGTTTGAAGCCTTTGTCTTGTACTTCTTCTCGGGTTCGACTTTCTTGGGTGGGGCAGAACGTTTCTTACCCTTCGTACTTGGCCCCTTCTTAGCAGAAGAAGAGGAGCCCACCAAGAAAGCCGGTTTATCCTTCTTTAATGTGGATTCATATGTCACAAGCATATTGACCATCTCTTCAAGGGAGGCCTCTATCTTGTTCATATTGAAATTTACCACAAATCCGTTAAACGAAGAAGGAAGAGACAGAAGTAGTAAGTCCACGTTGAGTTCATGCTCCAACACCAAATCAAGGGTTACCAACTTCTGTATGAGCCAAATCACTCGTACCCCATGATCACGGACCGAAGTCCCTTCACGCATGCGACACATCATTAGCTCCTTTACAGTAGCGAACCTTTCAGCCCTCAATTGAGCCCCAAAAAGTTCCTTGAGTTGAACGTGAATGTCAGCAGCATTCACGATGTCCTCAAATCGCCTCTGGAGTTCATCAGACATCGAGGCTTGCATATAGCATTTGGTCTTGATATCATGGTCCCACCATGTATCAAGTTTGGCTAAATCCTCCGGACTTACGTCAGCTGGTGCTTCCTTCGGAGGAGATTTCTCTAACACGTAGAGCATCTTCTCCGAAGTCAAGACAATCTTCAACTTACGGAACCATTCCGTATAGTTTGCGCCAGTCAACTTATTTTGTTCGAGGATCGAGAAAAGTGGATTACGCGAATTCATTGTATGAAATACTGAAAAGAAACAGACAAATATCAGTGATTGTTTAAGCAATTTACTAAGACATAAAATAGGCGAAATTTATTTTATGAATCTCACTCCCACTATTTTAACGATTTCACTACCCTCTAGTGAAAACGGGAAACTGTTTTCCTTAGTGAGAACATGGAGTCCAATTGACAAACTTATAGTCCCGAATAATATCAGCCAACCATAATTTTCAAAAGGTAGAGCCCAATTGCTTCCAAAACAACCTCCACGTTTTTACCTCATGTCCAATAAGGGCCCAATAATATGACGCCGATTATTGTGACATGTCAAGATGACCCATCAATATTAAGTTGTGATGGACGGTCGCCATGTGGATCCCCCAATAATATGAGCCGATCCCATGGGAGTTCCACCCAACTTACAACATGTGTCGATCCAATGTATAGCTTTCCGACGAACGGGCCCCCCCAATAATATGAGCCGGACCGTATCTGCGGGTAGCATCTTATACATTAATCGTTGATGGAAGGTAGGAACATTTAAACAAATTTAAATTTCCTTTATTTATCTTGATATCAATTTTAAATCATATTTAAAATGAGGGATTTTTAATTATAAAAATTTGTCTCATCATTTTTAAAATTTTGTATGCTTGTCGGATTCACACAATTTAGTATAAAACATGCATACAACCATAATATCACATATTATATAGGATGATCGATTCCATTTCTAATCGACCCGTGGTTGCCAATCACGAGTCTTAGTCCAATCCTAGGTAATATGCAGTATGCAATGCAATCCTATTACATTTGCTTCCAATTTACATTTCTTCTGTCTTTATTGTCTGCTGGGCCCACCTCCATCTTAAAATCTTGATCTCCCACTAAATCTAATGTATTTACAATAAATAACAATGACAAGTAGGGATACATTTTTAAGGGGTGGGAACGGGCCATAAACCAAGCCCACTTTTATTACATATGACATTCATATTGGGCCATAAACCAGGCCCATTAATAAAACCAACAACAATAAAACAAATGTAAATTCCTAACATACACCTACAAAATTGGTCATGGCAATCGATCATCCTTATCCAATAACATTTAATTCAAAATTAATTTATTGGATAACATGCAATGGCAATTTAAATTTAAAAGGATAAAATCATATTTCATACATAAAATCTTATTTTACATACAAAATCATATTTTATCTTTTTATCAAATAAAATCATATTTTATCTATAAAATCCAATTTTATACATAAAATCATATTTTACTCAATATATCCATAAGATCATATCTTATCATCAATTGTACCAAAAATTAATTAATTTCAAAATTCAATTAAAGGATAAAATATTAAAATTTTCCAAAAATTCAAATTCATCCAAAAATCAATTTTAAAATTTTCGGACTCGAACAATTCGATCCGACGCCTCGTGGACCAATCAAAACAATTTTCGATCGGACCAAAAATATAATTTTAACATATTAAAATTTAATTTAAAATTAAAAATAATTTTTCCCGCGGGCCGCCCGGGACGTTCCCGGGCCGGGCAGCGACGATCGCTGCCCTGGGCAGCGATCACATCGCTGCCCATGGGCAGCGCCGAGCGCTGCCCTGCGCAGCGCCCAGCGCTGCGCCGGGCAGCGCCGTGCGCCGCCCTGTGCAGCGCCGTGCGCTGCCCCTCCCGGGCAGCGATCCAATCGCTGCCCGGGTTTTTGCCCGAAAAAAAATATTTTTATTTTAAAATATTTATTTTGTTTCAAAAACCGAGGCTCAAAAAAAAATTTTTTTTTGTACAATCGATTTATTTAATCGCTTGATCTGAGCAACCTGGCTCTGATACCACTGTTGGAGAACGCGGCGTTCAGATCAAACAAGATTGATACCCGGTGCAGCGGAAGTTTAAAATTTTTATTATATGGAACGATTCCATATTGGGTATCACATCTTTACGATTAAATTGTGTGTGTAAAAATTCAAATAACGATTATATAATTTTTACCTTTAATCTCGAATCGAGATTCTGGACACCAACAGATTTCTCTGCTCTTGTTGTATCTCCCTGGAACCGATGGACGAACAGTTCTTCTATCAGGTCCACGAATAGAGATTTAATCCCTCTGATAGATTGCACTAGAAAATCTATCAGAAGTTTTCTACGAAGAGATTAACGAATTTGATCCGTTAAACCAGACTGTAATTCAAAATCACAGGCTGGATTTTCTCGAGCAGAGGGGAGAGGGGTCGGCCACTTTAAGAAAAATAGCTTAGGGTTTTCGAAAATTTTGTGCCTTGTTATGTGTAATTTCTGTACTGCAATAACTTATTTATAATGTAGGCCACTAACAGCTTAGGGCCCATTAGTCATAAGTTCAGGCCCGACAAGCAAAGCCCGCATGTTCAGAAATTAATATAAAATTCATCGTGACTCCGATTGATAAACCGATTTTACCAATGTGCACAGAAACCATTTATGCACCTTTTAAAGTCAAGATAAATTTTTCCGAATCCGAATTCAGTGATTTCCAAAAATGCCCATCACTATGTCATTTTAGGAAATCTCACTCCTCTACTCTTAAATAAGAAGTCCAACTTCTTCGTTCATTAAATTTAACTCTTTAAATTTAACTATCTCAACGGGGATTAAAAATCCATTACACTGTGTGACCCTCAATGGTTCAGGGATACAGCTAGCCGTGGGCTCACAACTCCTTGTGACTCGGAACAACAATTTCCGACTTGCCCATCGAATCATGGTATGAGCGCCTAGCAACATCGCCCCATGATTCCCTAGGTATCACTGATAGTGCCTACAAGAACCAGTAGATTTTGGTTAGCGTACAGTACGGTCCCTTCATCCATATATCCCGATCGAATCAACAACCATTGGTATATCGAGAGCCGCTCGAGATTCGATAACTATGCAATGCATCTTGAAGATCAAATAGTGACATCGCATGTGCTACTAAGAAACCATTTCTTAAATCACATCATGTACTCTGGCCAGAGATTCGTCACACTAATATCTCCTCAGATCGCATAGGATATCCACACTCGCAAGTATGTGGTGAATCCTTGACAACAAAGCATCGACTCCTACATGTGTTGTAACTGTACCCAATCCCGACACTTGATGACCACAATAGAGTCGGTAAACGAGTCAAAGCACAGTACTAGCATATAGAGTCTCAATGATGTCTCAAGTAGTAAGGACTAATGGTGTACAACCAAAACCGCGGACTATATCCACTCGATAAGTGATAAACACTTGGAAAGTCCGGATAGGGTAGTTCGATCATTCATCATATGAATATCCATTTGCATGCTTCGAACATCTCTATGTTCCCTACCAATGAAACGTGGTACTATGCATCGCAAATGCTAGTCTCACACTCGAGCGATCCTTATCCTTATTATCGGACGGCTCAATCGACTAGGAACAGTTTAGAATATACAGTGACTATAAGATGTGTTTCATGATAGACATCCACATGTTCTACCACATCTTACATACACTATAGTATATTCAAGGTCTTTATCAAAACAACAATAGTATATCACAATATAACAATATGAAGAAAGATAAAGTCATTGCCATTAATAAAAGTGTAAATTATATTAAACAAAAGATTGTTTATACAAAGAGTCATCAAAGCCCTTAGCCACAAGTTGGCTCACTGGGCACCCACTCTTTCAGTATCTCATACATTGATCGTTGATGGAAGGTAGGAACATTTAAACAAATTTAAATTTCCTTTATTTATCTTGATATCAATTTTAAATCATATTTAAAATGAGGGATTTTTAATTATAAAAATTTGTCTCATCATTTTTAAAGTTTTGTATGCTTGTCGGATTCACACAATTATGTCTAAAACATGCATACAACTATAATATCACATATTATATAGGATGATCGATTCCATTTCTAATCGACCCGTGGTTGCCAATCACGAGTTATAGTCCAATCCTAGGTAATATGCAGTATGCAATGCAATCCTATTACATTTGCTTCCAATTTACATTTCTTCTGTCTTTATTGTCTGCTGGGCCCACCTCCATCTTCAAATCTTGATCTCCCACTAAATCAAATGTATTTACAATAAATAACAATGACAAGTAGGGGATACATTTTTAAGGGGTGGGAACGGGCCATAAACCAAGCCCACTTTTATTACATATAACATTCATATTGGGCCATAAACCAGGCCTATTAATAAAACCAACAACAATAAAAAAAAATGTAAATTCCTAACATACACCTACAAAATTGGTCATGGCAATCGATCATCCTTATCCAATAACATTTAATTCAAAATTAATTTATTGGATAACATGCAATGGCAATTTAAATTTAAAAGGATAAAATCATATTTCATACATAAAATCTTATTTTACATACAAAATCTTATTTTATCTTTTTATCAAATAAAATCATATTTTATCTATAAAATCCAATTTTATACATAAAATCATATTTTACTCAATATATCCATAAGATCATATCTTATCATCAATTGTACTAAAAATAATTAATTTCAAAATTCAATTAAAGGATAAATTATTAAAATTTTCCAAAAATTCAAATTTATCCAAAAATCAATTTTAAAATTTTCGGACTCGAACAATTCGATCCGACGCCTCGTGGACCAATCAAAACAATTTTCGATCGGACCAAAAATAGAATTTTAACATATTAAAATTTAATTTAAAAATTAAAAAATAATTTTTCCCGCGGGCCGCCCGGGACGTTCCCGGCCCGGGCAGCCCGGCTGCCCCTAGGGCAGCGACGATCGCTGCCCTGCGCAGCGCCCAGCGCTGCGCCGGGCAGCGATCCAATCGCTGCCCGGGTTTTTGTCCGGAAAAAAAATATTTTTATTTTAAAATATTTATTTTGTTTCAAAAACCGAGGCCTAAAAAATTTTTGTACAATCGATTAATTTAATCGCTTGATCTGAGCAACCTGGCTCTGATACCACTGTTGAAGAACGCGGCTTTCAGATCAAACAAGATTGATACCCGGTGCAGCGGAAGTTTAAAATATTTATTATATGGAACGATTCCATATTGGGTATCAAATCTTTACGATTAAATTGTGTGTGTAAAAATTTAAATAACAATTATAAAATTTTTACCTTTAATCTCGTATCGAGATTTTGGACACCAACAGATTTCTCTGCTCTTGTTGTATCTCCCTGGAACCGATGGATGAACTGTTCTTCAATCAGGTCCACGAATAGAGATTTAATCCCTCTGATAGATTGCACTAGAAAATCTATCAGAAGTTTTCTACGAAGAGATTAACGAATTTGATCCGTTAAACCAGACTGTAATTCAAAATCACAGGCTGGATTTTTCTCGAGTAGAGGGAGAGAGGGGGGGCGGCCACCTTTAAAAAAATAGACTAGGGTTTTCGAAAAATCCTTGTGACCTGTTGTGTGTAATTTCTGTACTGCAATAACTTATTTATAATGCAGGCCACTAACAGCTTAGGGCCCATTAGTCATAAGTTCAAGCCCGACAAGCAAAGCCCGCATGTTCAGAAATTAATATAAAATTCATCGTGAATCCGATTGATAAACTGATTTCACCAATGTGCACAGAAACCATTTCTGCACCTTTTAAAGTCAAGATAAATTTTTCTGAATCCGAATTCAGTGATTTCCAAAAATGGCCATCCCTATGTCATTTTAGGAAATCTTACTCCTCTACTCTTAAATAAGAAGTCCAACTTCGTTCATTAAATTTAACTCTTTAAATTTAACTATCTCAACGGGGATTAAAAATCCATTACACTGTGTGACCCTCAATGGTTCAGGGATACAGCTAGCCGTGGGCTCACAACTCCTTGTGACTCGGAACAACAATTTCCGACTTGCCCATCGAATCATGGTATGAGCGCCTAGCAACATCGCATCATGATTCCCTAGGTATCACTGATAGTGCCTACAAGAACCAGTAGATTTTGGTTAGCGTACAGTACGGTCCCTTCATCCATATATCCCGATCGAATCAACAACCATTGGTATATCGAGAGTCGCTCGAGATTTGATAACTATGCAATGCATCTTGAAGATCAAATAGTGACATCGCATGTGCTACTAAGAAACCATTTCTTAAATCACATCATGTACTCTGGCCAGAGATTCGTCACACTAATATCTCCTCAGATCGCATAGGATATCCACACTCGCAAGTATGTGGTGAATCCTTGACAACAAAGCATCGACTCCTACATGTGTTGTAACTGTACCCAATCCCGACACCTGATGACCCCAATAGAGTCGGTAAACGAGTCAAAGCACAGTACTAGCATATAGAGTCTCAATGATGCCTCAAGTAGTAAGGACTAATGGTGTACAACCAAAACCGCGGACTATATCCACTCGATAAGTGATAACCACTTGGAAAGTCCGGATAGGGTAGTTCGATCATTCATCATATGAATATCCATTTGCATGCTTCGAACATCTCTATGTTCCTTACCAATGAAACATGGTACTCTGCATCGCAAATGCTAGTCTCAAACTCGAGCGATCCTTATCCTTATTATCGGACGGCTCAATCGACTAGGAACAGTTTAGAATATACAGTGACTATAAGATGTGTTTCATGATAGACATCTCCATGTTCTACCACATCTTACATACACTCTAGTATATTCAAGTTCTTTATCAAAACAACAATAGTATATCATAATATAACAATATGAAGAAAGATAAAGTCATTGCCATTAATAAAAGTGTAAATTATATTAAACAAAAGATTGTTTATACAAAGAGTCATCAAAGCCCTTAGCCACAAGTTGGCTCACTGGGCACCCACTCTTTCACTTGAAAGGCTCAAACGAATTCAGAAAAATTGCCTAAATCACTCCTAATCTTAGTTTTGCCCGTACTTCGCCTAAAAGAGTGTTCGAACTAGTTCTAGACTGAAAGAGTGGGTGCCCAGTGAGCCAACTTGTGGCTAAGGGCTTTGATGACTCTTTGTATAAACAATCTTTTGTTTAATATAATTTACACTTTTATTAATGGCAATGACTTTATCTTTCTTCATATTGTTATATTGTGATATACTATTGTTGTTTTGATAAAGACCTTGAATATACTATAGTGTATGTAAGATGTGGTAGAACATGGGGATGTCTATCATGAAACACATCTTATAGTCACTGTATATTCTAAACTGTTCCTAGTCGATTGAGCCGTCCGATAATAAGGATAAGGATCGCTCGAGTGTGAGACTAGCATTTGCGATGCAGAGTACCACGTTTCATTGGTAGGGAACATAGAGATGTTCGAAGCATGCAAATGGATATTCATATGATGAATGATCGAATTACCCTATCCGGACTTTCCAAGTGGTTATCACTTATCGAGTGGATATAGTCCGCGGTTTTGGTTGTACACCATTAGTCCTTACTACTTGAGACATCATTGAGACTCTATATGCTAGTACTGTGCTTTGACTCGTTTACCGACTCTATTGGGGTCATCAGGTGTCGGGATTGGGTACAGTTACAACACATGTAGGAGTCGATGCTTTGTTGTCAAGGATTCACCACATACTTGCGAGTGTGGATATCCTATGCGATCTGAGGAGATATTAGTGTGACGAATCTCTGGCCAGAGTACATGATGTGATTTAAGAAATGGTTTCTTAGTAGCACATGCGATGTCACTATTTGATCTTCAAGATGCATTGCATAGTTATCGAATCTCGAGCGACTCTCGATATACCAATGGTTGTTGATTCGATCGGGATATATGGATGAAGGGACCGTACTGTACGCTAACCAAAATCTACTGGTTCTTGTAGGCACTATCAGTGATACCTAGGGAATCATGGGGCGATGTTGCTAGGCGCTCATACCATGATTCGATGGGCAAGTCGGAAATTGTTGTTCCGAGTCACAAGGAGTTGTGAGCCCACGGCTAGCTGTATCCCTGAACCATTGAGGGTCACACAGTGTAATGGATTTTTAATCCCCGTTGAGATAGTTAAATTTAAAGAGTTAAATTTAATGAACGAAGAAGTTGGACTTCTTATTTAAGAGTAGAGGAGTGAGATTTCCTAAAATGACATAGTGATGGGCATTTTTTGAAATCACTGAATTCGGATTCAGAAAAATTTATCTTGACTTTAAAAGGTGCAGAAATGGTTTCTGTGCACATTGGTAAAATCGGTTTATCAATCGGAGTCACGATGAATTTTATATTAATTTCTGAACATGCGGGCTTTGCTTGTCGGGCCTGAACTTATGACTAATGGGCCCTAAGCTGTTAGTGGCCTACATTATAAATAAGTTATTGCAGTACAGAAATTACACATAACAAGGCACAAAATTTTCGAAAACCCTAAGCTATTTTTCTTAAAGTGGCCGCCCCCTCTCCCTCTCTCTACTCGAGAAAAATTCCAGCCTGTGATTTTGAATTACAGTCTGGTTTAACGGATCAAATTCGTTAACTCTCTTCGTAGAAAACTTCTGATAGATTTTCTAGTGCAATCTATCAGAGGGATTAAATCTCTATTCGTGGACCTGATAGAAGAACTATTCGTCCATCGGTTCCAGGGAGATACAACAAGAGCAGAGAAATCTGTTGGTGTCCAGAATCTCGATTCGAGATTAAAGGTAAAAATTATATAATCGTTATTTGAATTTTTACACACACAATTTAATCGTAAAGATGTGATACCCAATATGGAATCGTTCCATATAATAAAAATTTTAAACTTCCGCTGCACCGGGTATCAATCTTGTTTGATCTGAACGCCGCGTTCTACAACAGTGGTATCAGAGCCAGGTTGCTCAGATCAAGCGATTAAATAAATCGATTGTACAAAAAATTTTTTTTTTAAGCCTCGGTTTTTGAAACAAAATAAATATTTTAAAATAAAAATATTTTTTTTCGGGCAAAAACCCGGGCAGCGATGGTCGCTGCCCCGGGCAGCGCACGGCGCTGCCCAGGGCGGCGCACGGCGCTGCCCGGCGCAGGGCAGCGCTCGGCGCTGCCCAGGGCAGAGATCGTCGCTGCCCTAAGGGAAGCCGGGCTGCCCGGCCCGGGAACGTCCCGGGCGGCCCGCGGGAAAAATTATTTTTAATTTTAAATTAAATTTTAATATGTTAAAATTCTATTTTTGGTCCGATCGAAAATTGTTTTGATTGGTCCACGAGGCGTCGGATCGAATTGTTCGAGTCCGAAAATTTTAAAATTGATTTTTGGATAAATTTGAATTTTTGGAAAATTTTAATATTTTATCCTTTAATTGAATTTTGAAATTAATTAATTTTTGGTACAATTGATGATAAGATATGATCTTATGGATATATTGAGTAAAATATGATTTTATGTATAAAATTAGATTTTATAGATAAAATATGATTTTATTTGATAAAAAGATAAAATATGATTTTATATGTAAAATAAGATTTTATGTATGAGATATGATTTTATCTTTTTAAATTTAAATTGCCATTGCATGTTATCCAATAAATTAATTTTTAATTAAATATTATTGGATAAGGATGATCGATTGCCATGACCAATTTTGTAGGTGTATGTTAGGAATTTACATTTGTTTTATTGTTGTTGGTTTTATTAATGGGCCTGGTTTATGGCCCAATATGAATGTCATATGTAATAAAAGTGGGCTTGGTTTATGGCCCGTTCCCACCCCTTAAAAATGTATCCCCTACTTGTCATTGTTATTTATTGTAAATACATTAGATTTAGTGGGAGATCAAGATTTGAAGATGGAGGTGGGCCCAGCAGACAATAAAGACAGAAGAAATGTAAATTGGAAGCAAATGTAATAGGATTGCATTGCATACTGCATATTACCTAGGATTGGACTATAACTCGTGATTGGCAACCACGGGTCGATTAGAAATGGAATCGATCATCCTATATAATATGTGATATTATGGTTGTATGCATGTTTTATACTAAATTGTGTGAATCCGACAAGCATACAAAATTTTAAAAATGATGAGACAAATTTTTATAATTAAAAATCCCTCATTTTAAATATGATTTAAAATTGATATCAAGATAAATAAAGGAAATTTAAATTTGTTTAAATGTTCCTACCTTCCATCAACGATCAATGTATGAGATGCTACCCACGGATACGGTCCGGCTCATATTATTGGGGGGGCCCGTTCGTCGGAAAGCTGTACATTGGATCGACACATGTTGTAAGTTGGGTGGAACTCCCATGGGATCGGCTCATATTATTGGGGGATCCACATGGCAACCGTCCATCACAACTTAATATTGATGGGTCATCTTGACATGTCACAATATTCGGCGTCATATTATTGGGCCCTTATTGGACATGAGGTAAAAACGTGGAGGTTGCTTTGGAAGCAATTGGGCTCTACCTTTTGAAAATTATGGTTGGCTGATATTATTCGGGACTATAAGTTTGTCAATTGGACTCCATGTTCTCACTAAGGAAAACAGTTTCCCGTTTTCACTAGAGGGTAGTGAAATCGTTAAAATAGTGGGAGTGAGATTCATAAAATAAATTTCGCCTATTTTATGTCTTAGTAAATTGCTTAAACAATCACTGATATTTGTCTGTTTCTTTTCAGTATTTCATACAATGAATTCGCGTAATCCACTTTTCTCGATCCTCGAACAAAATAAGTTGACTGGCGCAAACTATACGGAATGGTTCCGTAAGTTGAAGATTGTCTTGACTTCGGAGAAGATGCTCTACGTGTTAGAGAAATCTCCTCCGAAGGAAGCACCAGCTGACGTAAGTCCGGAGGAGTTAGCCAAACTTGATACATGGTGGGACCATGATATCAAGACCAAATGCTATATGCAAGCCTCGATGTCTGATGAACTCCAGAGGCGATTTGAGGACACCGTGAATGCTGCTGACATTCACGTTCAACTCAAGGAACTTTTTGGGGCTCAATCGAGGGCTGAAAGGTTCGCTACTGTAAAGGAGCTAATGACGTGTCGCATGCGTGAAGGGACATCGGTCCGTGATCATGGGGTACGAGTGATTTGGCTCATACAGAAGTTGGTAACCCTTGATTTGGTGTTGGAGCATGAACTCAACGTGGACTTACTACTTCTGTCTCTTCCTTCTTCGTTTGACGGATTTGTGGTAAATTTCAATATGAACAAGATAGAGGCCTCCCTTGAAGAGATGGTCAATATGCTTGTGACATATGAATCCACATTAAAGAAGGATAAACCGGCTTTCTTGGTGGGCTCCTCTTCTTCTGCTAAGAAGGGGCCAAGTACGAAGGGTAAGAAACGTTCTGCCCCACCCAAGAAAGTCGAACCCGAGAAGAAGTACAAGACAAAGGCTTCAAACATGGAAAAATCCAAGGATGTTTGCCATTACTGCAAGAAGCCCGGTCATTGGAAGCGTAACTACAAGGAATATCTAGAGCAGTTGCGAACTGCAAAGGGTATGTTCTATATTGAAATAAATGTTTCACTTAATACTACTTCTTGGGTATTGGATACCGGATGTGGATCTCACATTTGCAATGATTTGCAGGTGATGACAAGAAGTCGCAGGCTTAGGATGGGTGAGACCCAGCTGAGGCTCGGAAATGGTTCCAGAGTTGAAGCAAAAGCCGTGGGAGATGTTTATTTAATTTTGCAGAACGGTTTTAAGTTACTTTTAAGAGATGTTTTATTTGTTCCAGATTTAATTAAAAACATTATTTCTGTTTCTATGCTTGATAGAGATGGTTATTCTTGCAATTTTGTGAATGGGATTTGCAATATTTACAAGAATGAATGTTTAATTGGAAATGGACAACTTGAAAACGATCTATACAACTTAAAACTAAAAGACGTTCCAATAAATTATGTTGATAAACCGGCAACAACAAACAAAAGGAAAATCGATAGCCAAAACCCGGCAAACCTTTGGCACGCTAGGCTAGGTCATATTTCCTCAAGGAGGATGAACAAGCTAGTGGGAGAGGGCATGTTTGATATGTCTGATATTAAGTCTCTACCTACTTGTGAATCCTGCCTAAAAGGAAAAATGACTAAATCTCCTTTTAAGGGGAAACCTGAGCGTAGTCAAAATCTGTTGGATTTGATCCATACAGATGTTTGTGGTCCATTTAGAGTTGGGACTCAATATGGCCACACCTACTTCATTACCTTTACTGATGATTATTCAAGGTATGGGTATTTATATTTAATGAAATATAAGTCTGAAGCATTTGAAAAGTTCAAAGAATTCAAGGCTGAAGTAGAAAACAAACTAGGTAAAAGTATTAAAGAACTTCGATCGGATCGAGGTGGAGAATACTTGAGTACCGAGTTTTTGGACTATCTGAAAGAGAATGGGATTCTCTCTCAGTGGACTCCTCCTATGACACCACAGCTGAATGGTGTATCGGAGCGTCGTAATCGAACTCTGTTGGACATGGTTCGATCCGTGATGAGCTTCACTGAGCTTCCACCTTCGTTTTGGGGCTATGCACTTGAAACGGCGGTATTGTTGTTGAACAACGTCCACACTAAAGCAGTGGACAAAACACCATACGAGTTATGGAATGGCAAAGCTCCTAAGTATTCGTACTTGAGGATTTGGGGATGTCCTGCTTACGTGAAGCGGACAGTGGGAGATAAGTTGGATAGTCGATCCAGCTTATGTTATTTTGTAGGGTATCCGAAGAATTCAATCGGATATTATTTCTATTATCCTGCTGAAACAAAGGTGTTTGTTTCAAGGAATGCCACCTTCTTGGAGAAGGAGTTCTTATTGGATAAGAAAGGCAAGATGATGGAACTCGAAGAAATTCGAGAAGAACCCGAAATACAAAATAACGATCCTACACCTCAGGAACCATTGCTGGACACGCCTATACCTAGAAGATCCGAGAGGACTTCTAGACCTCCTATTCGATATGGTCTTCTTCTTGAAGGGGATCAAAATGAACCCGATGTTGGATGTGATCCAAGAAACTTCAAGGAAGCAATTTCTGATGCGGATTCAAATTTATGGCTTGAAGCTATGCAGTCGGAAATAGATTCGATGCATACAAACCAAGTTTGGTCTTTAGTAGATCCTTCCGATGGAATTGTTCCAATAGGGTGTAAATGGATCTACAAGAGAAAGCTTGGGCCTGATGGTAAGGTATTGACCTACAAGACGCGATTGGTGGCAAAAGGTTATACTCAAAGACAAGGAGTTGACTATGATGAAACCTTTTCACCAGTTGCAATGTTCAAGTCCATAAGAATCCTTATTGCCATAGCTGCATGGTATGACTATGAGATATGGCAAATGGATGTGAAGACTGCTTTTCTTAATGGAGACATTAAGGAAGAAATCTATATGAAGCAGCCTGAGGGGTTCACATCCATGGGAAGCGAGCATAAGGTATGCAAGCTTCAGAGATCAATTTATGGTCTAAAACAAGCATCAAGAAGTTGGAACCAAAAATTTGATGAAACAATAAAAGATTTTGATTTCATCAAGAATCCGGAGGAACCATGCGTGTACAAGAAAGTAGTTAAGGATGCTGTGACATTCTTAGTACTTTATGTTGATGACATCCTACTCATTGGGAATGATGTAGGGATGTTGCAGTCAACAAAGATATGGTTATCAGGTAGATTTTCGATGAAGGATTTGGGTGAGGCATCCTATATTCTTGGGATACAGATCTATAGAGATAGATCTAAGAGAATGATAGGACTCACTCAATCAACCTACATCGACACCATATTGAAACGGTTTTCAATGGATGGGTCCAAGAGAGGACATCTACCCATGTGTCATGGAGTTTCTCTATCCAAGTCTATGTGTCCCAAGACTGATGAAGAGATAGAGAAAATGACACATGTACCATATGCGTCAGCCATAGGTAGTATCATGTATGGGATGATATCTACCAGACCGGATGTAGCATTTGCTCTGAGTGTCACGAGAAGATATCAAGCTAATCCCGGTCAAATGCATTGGAAAGCCGTGAAGGACATTCTTAAGTACTTACGAAGGACTAAGAATATGTTCATGGTATATGGAGGAAGAGAACTAAAATTGGAAGGCTATACCGACTCTAGCTTCCAAAGTGACGTGGATGACTCGAAGTCAACCTCTGGATTTGTGTTCATGCTCAATGGCGGTGCTGTCTCTTGGAAGAGTTCCAAGCAGGACACCACAGCGGATTCCACCACTGAGGCAGAATACATTGCAGCATCAGCTGCTGCTAAAGAGGCCGTTTGGATGAGGAATTTCGTCCAAGAGTTGGGTGTCATTCCTGAAGTTGTTGGTCCAGTCCCGGTGTACTGTGACAACACGGGTGCCGTTGCTCAGGCAAAGGAACCAAGGTCTCATCAAAGATCCAAACACGTACTGAGGAAATACCACATCATCCGGGAGATTGTGGAAAGAGGAGACATCACTGTCGAAAGAGTGGCCTCTGCAGACAATATCGCTGATCCACTTACTAAGCCCTTGCCAGGACCATTATTTGACAAACATCGCGAAGCAATGGGTCTACATAGTATGACTAGTTGGCTATAGGGCAAGTGGGAGATTGAAAGAGTGGGTGCCCAGTGAGCCAACTTGTGGCTAAGGGCTTTGATGACTCTTTGTATAAACAATCTTTTGTTTAATATAATTTACACTTTTATTAATGGCAATGACTTTATCTTTCTTCATATTGTTATATTGTGATATACTATTGTTGTTTTGATAAAGACCTTGAATATACTATAGTGTATGTAAGATGTGGTAGAACATGGGGATGTCTATCATGAAACACATCTTATAGTCACTGTATATTCTAAACTGTTCCTAGTCGATTGAGCCGTCCGATAATAAGGATAAGGATCGCTCGAGTGTGAGACTAGCATTTGCGATGCAGAGTACCACGTTTCATTGGTAGGGAACATAGAGATGTTCGAAGCATGCAAATGGATATTCATATGATGAATGATCGAATTACCCTATCCGGACTTTCCAAGTGGTTATCACTTATCGAGTGGATATAGTCCGCGGTTTTGGTTGTACACCATTAGTCCTTACTAATTGAGACATCATTGAGACTCTATATGCTAGTACTGTGCTTTGACTCGTTTACCGACTCTATTGGGGTCATCAGGTGTCGGGATTGGGTACAGTTACAACACATGTAGGAGTCGATGCTTTGTTGTCAAGGATTCACCACATACTTGCGAGTGTGGATATCCTATGCGATCTGAGGAGATATTAGTGTGACGAATCTCTGGCCAGAGTACATGATGTGATTTAAGAAATGGTTTCTTAGTAGCACATGCGATGTCACTATTTGATCTTCAAGATGCATTGCATAGTTATCGAATCTCGAGCGACTCTCGATATACCAATGGTTGTTGATTCGATCGGGATATATGGATGAAGGGACCGTACTGTACGCTAACCAAAATCTACTGGTTCTTGTAGGCACTATCAGTGATACCTAGGGAATCATGGGGCGATGTTGCTAGGCGCTCATACCATGATTCGATGGGCAAGTCGGAAATTGTTGTTCCGAGTCACAAGGAGTTGTGAGCCCACGGCTAGCTGTATCCCTGAACCATTGAGGGTCACACAGTGTAATGGATTTTTAATCCCCGTTGAGATAGTTAAATTTAAAGAGTTAAATTTAATGAACGAAGAAGTTGGAATTCTTATTTAAGAGTAGAGGAGTGAGATTTCCTAAAATGACATAGTGATGGGCATTTTTGGAAATCACTGAATTCGGATTCAGAAAAATTTATCTTGACTTTAAAAGGTGCAGAAATGGTTTCTGTGCACATTGGTAAAATCGTTTTATCAATCGGAGTCACGATGAATTTTATATTAATTTCTGAACATGCGGGCTTTGCTTGTCGGGCCTGAACTTATGACTAATGGGCCCTAAGCTGTTAGTGGCCTACATTATAAATAAGTTATTGCAGTACAGAAATTACACATAACAAGGCACAAAATTTTCGAAAACCCTAAGCTATTTTTCTTAAAGTGGCCGCCCCCTCTCCCTCTCTCTACTCGAGAAAAATTCCAGCCTGTGATTTTGAATTACAGTCTGGTTTAACGGATCAAATTCGTTAACTCTCTTCGTAGAAAACTTCTGATATATTTTCTAGCGCAATCTATCAGAGGGATTAAATCTCTATTCGTGGACCTGATAGAAGAACTGTTCGTCCATCGGTTCCAGGGAGATACAACAAGAGCAGAGAAATCTGTTGGTGTCCAGAATCTCGATTCGAGATTAAAGGTAAAAATTATATAATCGTTATTTGAATTTTTACACACACAATTTAATCGTAAAGATGTGATACCCAATATGGAATCGTTCCATATAATAAAAATTTTAAACTTCCGCTGCACCGGGTATCAATCTTGTTTGATCTGAACGCCGCGTTCTACAACATAGACAAGTATCAATCCACGATTAATTCATACAAATTTCAATCAGTGCAGAAAAGATAATCATCAGCAGTAAACGATGATTTTCAACAAAATTTCAGATTTTTCTGTACCTCAATGTACGTGTAGGCTCAAATAGGCAACTAAGGATAAATTATTTCAATGAAAATTAGGCCCAAAAATTTCAAACAATGCCTCAATCATCTCTATGTCTGTATGTCTCAAAAATCAGATTCAAGTATTAATCACAGAGTATATAGGAAATTGTTCATTCACTTGGTTCCATTTTTTTCAAATATATTTGTCAGATAGGTAGACAATCATGGATTTCAGTTATAACACAAAAATATTTTTCATCAGCCATGCATCCACATCTTTCTTGACTCCTTTTCAACTCAACTCAACAAAAACAAAAAATTTTTTTATCTATGAAGCACACTATAAAACTCAACTAATCAACTAAATCATTGCACAAAATGATTCATCCCCCCAAACTTAATATAATCATTGTCCCTAATGATTAAAACAATAAAAATAACAAGGTACACGGGACGCGTACCTTCAACACCGAGCATCAGTACTCGATGTAACCAAAATCATA
Source organism: Henckelia pumila (assembly GCF_033568475.1). Lineage (NCBI taxonomy): Eukaryota > Viridiplantae > Streptophyta > Magnoliopsida > Lamiales > Gesneriaceae > Henckelia > Henckelia pumila. Next base: position 111,697,495 of record NC_133122.1, read on the forward strand.
TTCATGTAAAATAGTTTCACAGCCACAATGCCATGGTTAAAATGGTTGAGAAGCACCACATGAACATCCAAATGAACCTGAAAATAATACATGCACACCATAACACTCAAAATTAAAATCATAGCAAGCAAGATGGCTAAAAAAAAACACATAGCAGGCTGCTGGAAGTGCACTATCGCATGTACGGAGCAGCTGGTAAAACACGATCATGCATGGTATTGCTGCTGAAAATTAGTTTGCTCAAGATGAGGCTACGCTGAAGAGGTTATGTTCGCAAGGTGGAGGTGCAGCTGGTTGTGCAATTGGGTAAGCGCAGATGGCTGGGGAAGTTGGGATGCACATGGAAGTTTATCTGCGGTTTCACGCTTGAACATGGACCTGCGCAGATGAGTTTGGTTAGCACAAGATATAAGGCGCGATTGCTCTATATATTGCGCAGACAAGGAAAAGAAGAGGCGCGATTGCTCTTGATTCAGCGCTAATGAATCAGGTTAGCGCATGGTGGTGTTGCAGCTCGGAGGAGTAGCAGCTGGAGTGGTTTGGTGCATGATCCAGTAGCTGTATGGCCATGGAGCTACGCTGATGGGAAATGTGGGAGCGCGATAGCTTTAGATAGTTGCGCAGCTGGAGAGGCTGGAGATGCGCTGAAGGGAGAAATGAATTGTAGTAGCCCGTAACCAAAATCACTAATTAAGGGATTAATCATAATTACTTGGGTAGAGTTCGGAAGCTCCGAAGGTGAGATCGGAAGCTCCGATCAGGATCGGAAGCTCCGATCGGAATTACGTCAGGCATGACGTGTGGCACGATCGGAAGCTCCGATCAGGACCGAAAGCTCCGATCACCCCTATCCGGATTCAACAAGTGATATTTTGACACGTGGCAGATCAGGACGTTCCGATCGAGGTTCGGACGTTCCGATCAAGGATCGGAAGTTCCTATCGTTGTCTATAAATAGAAGGCCGAGGCTTCACTTTCATTTGCTAATTCCGAGTTCTCCTTTCCTTTCTAGTACTTTTGGAGCTGTTTTAGTCTTCTTAGGCTTGGTCCGGAGGTCGGCGAGACATTCGGTAGTCGTAGCGGAGTTGTGCCCAAGTTCTGGAGGCATCGACATCAAAGGGCTAACGACGGACGAAGGTATAGCTTTTGCTTCCTATAAATATTTAGGAGTATGCAATAGCTTAGTTAAGGTTTTTAGAGAGCTTTAATGATAGTAGTATCATTTGGCAGTGTAGAGCAGACTATAGGCGTGGACCTAGAGTTGGTAGAGCTTGCACTGTTTTGAGGTACGAAAGTACTGTTCGAGATATCCTGACTGAGTATGCATGTATTATGTGAATACATGATTTATATGCCATGATATATGCTGCATTCATTTGCATCTTGCTGTATCTCTTTCGAGATGTCTGTTAGTAGGGTTGTACCCTATCCTGTTAGTGGATGGACTTCCATCGATTTGGATCCGGCATATCCACGGTTATCTCGGTATGGGAGCCACCTCCTGAAGCGACGGCACAGCATGCTACATACAAGGACCCGGTCTGTCTCTGTTATCTGATCCTTGACCTCGATTCTATAGGGAGTTCACTTTGCATGCATGTATACTCATACTCTCGCACTGAGCGTTTTATGCTCACGTCTCATACTCTGTATTTTTTGGACACCCTATTCCATGGGGCAGGTTTGCGATTGGACGAGGAGGGTGGATCCAGAAGGGGCTAGTCAGCGGTTGGCCTGCTGGAGCTTCGCTTAGGTTTTATTACTGTTGTTTGGGTTTATACAGCTATTCGATTTGCTTGTATATTATTGGATAAATTACAGATTCCTTTACTTGGGATTGTATATTGTTTATGGATTCCGCAGTTTTATTCTGATATCTGTTTAATTAAGTTAATTGCATGCCTAAGTTCTGTTTAGTAGGTGATCCGAGTAAGGGTCACTACATTTATGGTATCAGAGCATGCAAAAGAATTCTTGGGATTTAGTCTCATCTTGAGGTATTTTTGTAGATGTCAAATCGTGACGACCGGAGTTCTCATGGCAGTGTTGGTGGGCGTTGGGGTGATGCCGACCGGGAGCCTCGTCGAGAGCGGCGTCATCGTCACCATGACGACGAGCGTTTCACTATGCATCGATTCTTAGCTATGGGTCCTAAGCCCTTAGTTGGAGGTGAGTCTCCGGAGGATGCGGAGAACTGGTTAGACCGCATGGAGACGACTTTTCAAACTTTCCAATGCACCGAGGAGCAGAAGGTGGAGACCCTTGGCTATCTTCTGGATGGGCGTGCGCGCAGGTGGTTGAGGTTTACTTCTGCACCTTTTGTTGCGGCGAGAGGAGTGGCCACCTGGGCCGAGTTCCGCACAGCTTTCCAAAAGCGGTATTTTCCTCCTGCATTCCATCAGTCGAAGGCAGGCGAGCTACTGAGTCTGCGACAGGGAGCCATGACTATCGATGAGTATCAGCAGAAGTTCTTTGATCTGCTATCCTATTGCCCCGAGATTGCTGATAGCTCAGAGATGAAGTATAATCTGTTCCTTCAGGGCTTAACCCTGAGATCCATGACCGTGTGGCGGTTGGCGACGACATGTCCTACGAGGTTTTGGTGAGCCGTTGTCACCAGGCAGAGGACAGCATTCGGCGGAACAAGTCTTTCTCTCAGTCGAGACCTGCTAGTTCTTTGGGTCCTCGTGCCCAAACTTTCAAGAAGTCTGGATCTTCTTCTTCCTCTGGTTCTGGAGGTGTTGTTCGTTACGGTAAGAAGGACAAGTGTGACCACTGTGGGAAGAACCATCCATCCGACAAGTGCCGTAGAGCTTCTGGAGCTTGTTTTCGTTGTGGAGAGACGGGTCATATCCGGAGAGATTGTCCACTGTCTGGGGAAGGTGGTTCTGGTTCTAGTTCAGGATCGGGTTCTCAGGCTACCGTACGGCAGAGGTCGCAGGGACAGTCTGCTGGGAGTTCTCATTTGAGGCCATGAGCTTCTGGCCAGGTGTTTGCCCTAAGACATGATCAGGCTGTGGAGGAGAATGAGAAATTCATCGCAGGTACATTTCTGCTTTATGGTATACCTGCTCTTGTACTTATTGACACTGGTGCATCTCATTCCTTCATTTCTGCACGTTTTGTTAAGAGACATAAGTTACCATGCATTGCACTAGACGTAGTGATGTCTGTTTCTACTCCGACGGGCCAATCTGCTTTGGCTAAGCGTCTAGTGATGGGTTGCCCTTTAGAGTTCGAAGGGAACATTCTGTTGGCGAATCTCATGGTCCAGGCGATGGATGACTTTAATTGCATTCTGGAAATATATATGTTGACTACCTATCGAGCTTCAGTGGACTGCTATCAGAGATTAGTACGCTTTCATCCGGAGGAGAGTGAGAGCTGGTTTTTCTATGGTGAGGGAGTGCGACCCCCGATGCCTTTGGTATCAGCTTTGAGAGCCTGTCGAGCTCTAGAGTCTGGCGGGGAAGGTTACCTTATCTATGCAGTTGATTTGTCCACTGAGAGTATTGGGATAGAGAGCATTCTGGTTGTGGATGAATTTCCAGATGTGTTTCCTGATGAGATTCCGGGTTTTCCTCCTGCTAGGGAAGTCGAGTTTGGCATAGAGTTGATGCCGGGTACTTCGCCTATTTCTAGAGCACCGTATCGTCTGGCTCCGTCAGAGATGCGTGAGTTGAAGAATCAGCTACAGGATCTTTTGGACAAGGGGTACATTCGTCCTAGTGTATCTCCTTGGGGAGCTCCTGTTCTCTTCGTGAAGAAGAAGGATGGGTCGATGCGGCTGTGCATTGACTATCGGCAGCTGAATCGAGTCACTATGAAGAACAAGTATCCGTTGCCTCGTATTGATGACTTGTTTGACCAGCTGCAGGGTACGTCAGTTTACTCCAAGATTGACTTGAGATCTGGGTATCATCAGTTGAGAGTCCGTGATCAGGACGTAGCCAAGACTGCATTCTGTACTCGCTATGGGCATTACGAGTTCCTAGTGATGCCATTTGGTTTGACTAATGCGCCGGCTATATTCATGGATTTGATGAACCGTGTCTTCAGGGAGTATTTGGACAAGTTTGTCGTGGTCTTCATTGACGACATCTTGGTGTATTCGCGTAATATGGAAGAGCATGTTTCTCACTTGCGGTTGGTACTACAGACTCTTCGAGATGAGCAGTGGTACGCCAAGCTGAGCAAGTGTGAGTTCTGGATGGATAAAGTGGTCTTTCTTGGCCATATCATATCCAGGGAAGGGATTTCTGTTGATCCAAGCAAGATTGAAGCAGTACTTAATTGGTCGCGTCCGACGACAGTTGCTGAGATCCGTAGTTTTCTGGGTCTAGCAGGGTATTATCGTCGCTTCATTCTGAACTTCTCTCAGTTAGCTCGACCGTTGACGCAGCTTACCCGCAAGGGTGTGGATTTTGAGGGGTCCTCCGAGTGTGAGGAGAATTTCCGTGAGCTTCGACGGCGGTTGACTTCTGCGCCGGTGTTGGCATTACCGTCAGGATCTGGAGGGTATGTAGTTTACACGGATGCTTCTCTTCAGGGGTTAGGTTGTGTCCTGACTCAGAATAGGCATGTGATCGCATATGCTTCTAGACAGCTGAAGCTTCACGAGGACAACTACCCAGTCCATGATTTGGAATTGGCAGCCATTGTGTTCGCTTTGAAGATCTGGCGTCATTATCTGTATGGCGAGAAATTTGAGATCTTCACCGACCATAAGAGTCTCAAGTATTTGTTCACTCAGGCAGAGTTGAACATGAGGCAGAGACGTTGAATGGACTTGCTTAAGGACTATGATTGCGAGATTAAGTACCATCCGGGAGCTGCTAATCTCACCGCTGATGCTTTGAGTCGCAAGGTGCGACTATCCGCACTTCAGACTTGTTCGATGTCTAGTGAGATCAGTGACTGTTGTACTTCAGGTTATACCTTCAAGCATAAGAAAGGTATGCAGAGTATCCAGATGTTTGCGATATTATCTGAGCCAACCTTGTATTCGCGGATCCGAGATGCTCAGATGTCTGATTCGAAGACCCAGCGTTTAGCTCGTCTAGCTAACGAGGGTAGCTCGTCTGGATTTCATTATCAGTCAGATGGCTTTCTGTGTTTTTCTGGTAGGCTTGTGATTCCGCAGGATGAAGAGTTGCAGGAGGAGATTTTGTCTCAGGCGCATCGCACTAAGTTGAGTATTCATCTTGGGAGCAACAAGATGTACAAGGATCTACGTACTCGTTTCTGGTGGAAGGGAATGAAACGCAGTGTTTATCAGTTTGTTTCGAGATGTTTGGTGTGTCAACAGGTCAAGGCAGAGCACCGACGACCTGAAGGATTGCTTCACAGTCTGCCTATTCCGGAATGGAAATGGGAGTTTATCACTATGGACTTTGTGACCCATTTATCGGTATCCCCGAAGAACTGTGATGCTATCTGGGTTGTGGTGGACCGACTCACCAAGTCAGCGCATTTCATTGCCTATAGCCGAGAGTACTCTGTGGATCGCATGGCACGGATGTACATTTAGGAGATCGTCCGACTTCATGGAGTGCCTGTGAGCATTGTCAGTGATCGGGACCCCAGGTTTACTTCTAGATTCTGGGGGAGTGTTCAGCGTGCGATGGGTACTACTCTCAGTTTGAGTACAGCCTATCATCCGGAGACGGATGGTCAGTCAGAGCGCACTATCCGTACGTTAGAGGATATGCTTAGAGCGTGCGTCATGGATTTTGGTTCAGCCTGGCAGGATCATTTTGTCGTTGATCGAGTTCGCTTACAACAACAGCTATCATACTAGTATTGGGATGGCACCTTTTGAGGCGTTGTATGGGCGACGTTGTCGTACTCCACTCTTCTGGGAAGAAGTGGGGGAGAGACAAGCTGAGGGACCGGAGTTTATCCAGCAAGCGATAGACATTGTTGATCAGATCAAGAAACAGATTAAGGCTGCACAGGATCGTCAGGCCAGCTATGCTAATATCAAGCGTAGGCTTTTGCAGTTCGAGGTCGGGGAGAAAGTGTTTCTGAGAGTGTCACCTTTCCGCAAGATTCTCAGATTTGGCCTTAAGGGCAAGTTGTCTCCCAGATTTATCGGTCCGTTTGAGATCTTGGAGAGCATTGGCGATTTGGCTTATCGACTAGCTTTGCCACCGCATCTATCCAGTATTCACGACGTGTTCCACGTATCTCTGTTGCGACGGTATGTGGCGGATGAATCTCATATTCTGCAGCGGTCTGAGGTTCAGGTAGACAAGGATTTGACTTATGTTGAGAAACCTCTTCGTATCCTGGATTATAAGGATAAGGTTTTACGGAACAAAGTCATTCCCTTGGTTTTAGTTCAGTGGCAGCACCGAGGCACTGAGGAAGCTACTTGGGAGCTCGAGGACAGGATGCATAAAGACCATCCTGAGTTGTTTTGATTTCATTCTTTAGGTTGTATTCAGTTGGAACTCTGTAAACGTTTGATTTGAATAAAGAATGTTTCTGATTTTTGTATTTTGCATTCGGTACTTAAGATCTGATTTCGAGGACGAAATATCTTAAGTGGGGGAGAATGTAGTAGCCCGTAACCAAAATCACTAATTAAGGGATTAATCATAATTACTTGGGTAGAGTTCGGAAGCTCCGAAGGTGAGATCGGAAGCTCCGATCAGGATCGGAAGCTCCGAACAGGATCGGAAGCTCCGATCGGAATTACGTCAGGCATGACGTGTGGCACGATCGGAAGCTCCGATCAGGACCGGAAGCTCCGATCACCCCTATCTGGATTCAACAAGTGATATTTTGACACGTGGCAGATCAGGATCTTCGGAAGCTCCGATGGCAGGATCGGACGTTCCGATCGAGGTTCGTACGTTCCGATCAAGGATCGGAAGTTCCGATCGTTGTCTATAAATAGAAGGCCGAGGCTTCACTTTCATTTGCCAATTCCGAGTTCTCCTTTCCTTTCTAGTCCTTTTGGAGCTGTTCTAGTCTTCTTAGGCTTGGTCCGGAGGTCGGTGAGGCGTTCGGTAGTCGTAGCGGAGTTGTGCCCAAGTTCTGGAGGCATCGACATCAAAGGGCTAACGACGGACGAAGGTATAGCTTTTGCTTCCTATAAATATTTAGGAGTATGCAATAGCTTATTTAAGGTTTTTAGAGCACTTTAATGATAGTAGTATCATTTGGCAGTGTAGAGCAGACTATAGGCGTGGACCTAGAGTTGGTAGAGCTTGCACTGTTTTGAGGTACGAAAGTACTGTTCGAGATATCCTGACTGAGTATGCATGTATTATGTGACTACATGATTTATATGCCATGATATTATGCTGCATTCATTTGCATCTTGCTGTATCTCTTTCGAGATGTCTGTTAGTAGAGTTGTACCCTATCCTGTTAGTGGATGGACTTCCATCGATTTGGATCCGGCGTATCCACGGTTATCTCGGTATGGGAGCCACCTCCTGAAGCGACGGCACAACGTGCTACATACCAGGGCCCGGTCTGTCTCTGTTATCTGATCCTTGACCTCGAGTCTATAGGGAGTTCACTTTGCATGCATGTATACGCATACTCTCGCACTGAGCATTTTATGCTCACGTCTCGTACTCTGTATTTTTTGGACACCCTATTCCATGGGGCAGGTTTGCGATTGGATGAGGAGGGTGGATCCAGGAGGGGCTAGTCAGCGGTTGGCCGGCTGGAGCTTCGCTTAGGTTTTATTACTGTTGTTTGGGTTTATACAGCTATTCGATTTTCTTGTATATTATTGGATAAATTACAGATTCCTTTACTTGGGATTGTATATTGTTTATGGATTCCGCAGTTTTATTCTGATATCTGTTTAATTAAGTTAATTGCATGCCTATGTTCTGTTTAGTAGGTGATCCGAGTAAGGGTCACTACATGAACGCGCGATAACGCTATGAAGGGCGCAGATGGGAGCTTCCGTTGTGCGATAGCGCATTTTCTAGCACTGATGGTGGGGTGGTTAGCGCATGGATTGTGGTGCAGATTACTTGCGCATTTGCGCTTTGAGCTGCGCCAATGAGTTGCGAGATTGCGCTTGTTCTTGCGCCGAATATGTAAGCTTCAATGCGTTGAGGAGGTGCAGGCGCGCATGAGCCTCTGATATCAACTCCCAAATCTGAGCGGACGCCTCTAAGAATGCGCGAGCGTGCATGGAACTCTGACAAGAGTTCTCAATTCCTGAAAAAAAAAATTTGAAAATTGTTAATATGAGCCTCCAAAATTCTCAATAATGCATTTCAATAATCAAATATTAACTAATGAACAAAAAGAAAAATAAAAGCAAAAATTTGAAATAAATAAAATAAAATAAAATAAAAATAAAAATAACACAAAAAATTGGGTTGCCTCCCAAAAAGCGCTTGGTTTAAAGTCATCAGCCTGACTTTCACCGATTTAAGTCTTCCCTTTCTCTTTCATGCACCAAATAAATTCTATGAATCGCCTTTTAAATTTTGCTTTATTCCTCGTGGATTTCTTTAAATTTGGCGCTTTCTCCTTCGATGAATCAACCGCAAAATCGGCTCTTTGACAACCCTCCAACTTCATAACTGGCTCTATCAAGCACAAGTTTTCAATAGGGGTGTTAGATGACTTCATGAATATATTAAAAATTACACTTTCACCATCCACACCCATCGACAATGCACCCTTCTTCACATCTATCTTGGCATCGGCAGTGGCCAAGAAAGGTCTCCCCAATATCAGGGGCATATTTTCATCCTCCTCTATATCTAGCACAACAAAATCCGCTGGAAAAATAAATTTATCTACTTTTACTAGAACATCTTCAATGATTCCAAGCGGATATGTGATAGATCGATCAGCTAACTGCAACGCGATCATTGTGGGCTTCACCTCACCAAGTCCTAAGCTCCTGAAAATAGACAAAGGCATGAGATTAATGCTAGCTCCTAAATCGCAAAGTGCATTATGAAAATGAGAAGAACCAATTGAACAAGGAATAGTAAAACTCCCTGGATCCTTAAGCTTTTGTGGCATCTTCTTTTGGAGCACCGCACTGCACTCTTCCGTTAGATTCACCACCTCGTTCTCTAGCAGCCTCCTCTTCTTGGACATCACCTCCTTGATGAACTTTGCATAATTCGGCATTTCCTCCAAGGCATCAGCAAAGGGGATGTTGATGTGAATTTTCTTGAAAATCTCCAAGAATTTGGAGAACTGCTCATCCAACGCCTTCTTCTTGAACCTCTGCGGGTATGAAAGTGGAGGCTTGTACATCGGTTTTGGGTCAGGTTCAGGCTCCTTCTCTTTCTCCTTAACTTCCTTCTCTTCAACAACAGCTTTTTCAGGCGTCTTGCTCTCAGGTTGGCACTCTTCTCTATTTACTTGATTTCCACTCCTCAACGTGATAGCATTGCACTGTTCCTTGGGAATCACCTCAGTATTGCTAGGAAACTGGCCTCTGTTATTATCCTTCAGTGCGTTCGCCAACTGCCCAATACTAGTCTCCATGGATTGCAACACCGCGCCCATTTTGGCCATGTGCGTCTCTAAGCTGTCAAGACGAGACTCAGTTCTCGCCATCCTCTTACCTGATTCCTGCACAAAGGTACTAACCACATCCTCCAAAGACAACTTACCATCACCCTTATTAGTATTGTTAGCATATGAAAAATTTTCATTATTCCGCAAATTAGGATGAAAAGTATTAGGGATAGGATTACCTCTGTAAGCTCCATAACCTCGGTAGCCATTAGGATTGATATAATTAATTTCCTCTATGGCATGTGATCCTTCAACTCCAGTTGAATCTGCAACATTAATTTTATTCAAAGAAGCTACTTGTGTAGTCAGTGCAGATAATTGAGCAGTGATGGATGTGAGAGGATCCACTGCATACACTCCAGCTGGCTTCTTGAATCCCACACGCTCAGATGGCCATTGAAAACTGTTTATCGTCATCTGTTCCAGCATATCATAGGCTTGAGCAGGGTCCTTTGCAAAAATAGTTCCACCAGAAGCAGAATCGACATTCATCCTTGTAGGCGCATTCAGTCTTTTGTAAAACCACTAGATCTGTTCCCAATCTGCAAAATTGTGGTTAGGACAATGTTTAAGTAATTCTTTGTACCTTTCCCACGCCTCGTAGAGCTGTTCAGTGTCTATCTGCCGGAACGTGCTGATCTCTATCTTCAACTGGGTGGACTTGGCAGGTGGAAAATATTTCGCAAGAAATTTTTTTGCCATCCTCTCCCAAGTAGTGATACTTCCAAGCGGCAGTGACTGCAACAAACTTCTGGCTTGATCCCTGAGAGAAAACGGAAACAAGCGTAAGCGTATAATATCCTCAGACACACCATTAATTTTTACCGTATCAGTAATTTCTAAGAAGGTGCGTAGGTGTAAGTGAGGATCAGATGTGGTGCTCCCATTAAATTGGTTTGATTGAACCATGTTGATCAAGGCCGGATTTAGCTCAAAATTGTTGGCATTGATAGTTCCTCGAGCTATTCCAGAGTAGTGAGCCTGGATCGTCGGCCTGAAGTGATCTCTGATAGGCTCCAGGGGAGCTTGATCAACATTCTCTTCAGCCATGTTATTGATTTCTTCTCTTCTCGCTCTTCTCAAAGCACGTGCAGTGCGCTCGATCTCCGGATCAAAAAGTAAGGAATTCGCATTATGAGATCGTCGCATAAACTGCAATAACAAACAGAAGAAATTAATTAGCAACTTAAAATAAAATAAATAAAACTCTAAATTAAAATCTAGACTAATTGGTAACAAGACATAAAAAAAAAAATCAAAATTTACTCCCCGGCAACGGCGCCAAAAACTTGTTGTGAAAATTCCTCGCAAGCGTACGAGTGTCAAGTTTTAATATAGTGATTAAATCAGATATCGATCCCTCAGGGAGTAAAATGAAAATATTTAGTACTTGTAATTAGAATAGTCCAAACTTTATCTAGAAAATCAAACTTTAAGAATTTTGCAATAAAAATAAAATAATTAAGAGATTTAAAAGCACGCACACAACTTTCAGATTAAAAATCAATCAGAGAAAAATGGTCTAGAGGTATAGATTTCACCTGGTTTCAACAACAATCAATCAGAATTAATTAATCTTCATGAATTTCAATCAATTAATAGCCAAGAACACTTAAGTGTATTATTCCCTCTCCCGAGTTCCAAATAAAATATATCAACTACAGTTCAATTCCAATATCCCTATTAAGAATCTACTTGCAGTGATCAATTCAAGACGATGTTCTTTTTAAAAGCTCTGTTAAAATTATACACTCTCCCGAGCAATATAAATAATTAACAGTGTATTTTCTATTGGTCCTATTCAAAATCTCCTCTCACGAGTGCCAGATTTCAAATAAATATTACAAATCAATTATTGATCAGATAATTGAAAATACAATCAATTGTAGAAAAACAATTAATCTAGAAGAAACTCAATCCAATAAAATCAAAAATTCATGAAAGTGTCTACACCAGGTTTCATCCGACCTCTAGACTCTAAAAATTTAGTTCATAATAAAATTATTAATAAAACAATAATTCATAAATCTAAACATATTCGGATATAAATAAAAGATAGAAAACAAATCCGTCGTCGATGCCGTGTCCGGTCTATCAAACTCTGTCTTTGTTCTTCAGATTAAGCTCCAAAAATTCTTCTTCAAATCACGATAAAATCTCTGATGTGCGTGTTAATCAGTTGTGGCGGCTCTCCCCTTCTAAAGTCTGATAATAATTCCGTTTATTATCAAATATGAAAAGCCCAGTCAAAAAGCCCAAGAAAAGATCAACTTTCCTTCCCGATTAAAATTCCCACAATTAAATCTAGCGACGCGCGGGCGCTTCACAATCCAGGAGGGCGCGTACAACCCTCTGTACTCGAGTCTCCAATCTCACAGAATTTTGTGCGATAGCTTTCCCTGAAGCGCTAATCTTTAGCGCCAATCTTTGGCCCAAATAATAAAAAGCCCAATCTTATTCTTTTCTTTGCTGTATGTTTCTTTTCTTTTTTTCCTTTCTTTCTTTTCTCTTTATTCTATTTCTTTTAATTCCTTCTTTTTCAATTTCTTCTTTTCTCCATAAAATTTCGATTATTCACTGTAAATACAAAAACACTAAAATACCCACATAAATCTGCTCGAAACAAATATTTAACAATTAAAATCATAACTAAATTAAGTGTATAAAATACACTTATCAGGTAGTCCACATGATTCTTGAATATGTTGCGTTACGGATCTCAACCATACACATTGTCGGCTTGCTTCATGCATTTCAATGATCTCTGAGTGATTTTATGATGTCGCTGTTACATTTTGCTTTGTAGACTTCCATGATATATCAGTGCCCCCTCGTGTAAATACATAACCTATTTGGGATTTGGCTTTATGTGGATCTGAAAGATAACATGCATTTGCATATCCTAATAAAAAAAAATTTCATTTTTTCGAATAAAACAAACCCATGTTAGTTGTACCACGAAGGTAACGAAAAATGTGTTTTACACCATTCCAATGTCTTCGGGATGGAGAAGAACTATATCTCGCTAGAAGGTTAACAGAAAAAGCTATATCTGGTCGGGTACAATTTGCAAGATATGATAATGCACCAATTGCACTCAGATATGGTACTTCCGGACCAATGATATTCTCTCCATCTTCAAGTGGACGAAAAGGATCTTTCTTAGTGTCAAGTGATCTAATGATCATTGGTGATGCTAATGGATGTGCTTTATCCATGTAAAATCGTTATAATATTTTTTCTGCGTATGAGGATTGATGAACAAATATTCCTTCTTGTAAATGTTTAATTTTCAAGCCAAGACAAAATTTTTTCTTTCCCAAATCCTTCATCTCAAATTAACTTTTTAAATAATTGGCAGTTTTGGAAAGCTCTTCGGGAGTTCCTATGAGATTTAGATCATCCACATATACTGCCACGATTGAAAAACCTTCATTCGTTCTTTTCGTAAAAACGCATGGACAAATAGCATCGTTTTTGTAACCTTCTTGTAATAAATACTCACTAATGTGATTTTAACACATGCGCCTGGATTGTTTTAATCCATATAATGACTTTTGCAGTTTTATTGAGAACATGGTCTTAGGGATTGTATCACTTGCTTCAGATGGCTTAAATCCTTTAGGGATTTTCATGTATATGTCGTTATCAAGTGAACCATATAAATATGCAGTAACCACATCCATAAGTCTCATGTCCAATTTTTTTGATACAGCTAAGCTAATCAAGAATCAGAAAGTGGTGGCATCCATTACATGTGACTATGTTTCCTCATAGTCCATTCCAGGTCTCTAAGAGAAACCTTGGGCTAAAAGTCTGGCTTTATATCTTACAATTTTGCCATTTTCATTTCTTTTTCATACGAACACCTATTTGTATCCTACAGGGATTATATTTTTAGGTGTTTGAACTACGGTCCCTAACACTTACGTTTCTCAGAAGAATCTAATTCAGTTTGTATAGCCGCCTTCCACTTTGGCCAATCATTTCTTTGTTGGCAATCTTTAACATATTGTGGTTCGGGATCATCATTGCCTTGCATAATATCAAGGACTACGTTTCAAGTGAAAACATCATCGATGTTTATATTACTTCGATCCCATATTTTACGTATCAAATAATTTGTAGAAATCTTGATATTTTCATGTGATTCTGATTCTTCATGAATCGTGTTTTTCACATCTGTTTCATTTATTTCTCTTGTTGTATCATATAAAGTTGCTTCTTCTGGAGCTGTAACTACTTCTTTATCTTGTACCTTTCTTTTTCTATGTACCATATTCTTCGAACCAATTGGTCGACCACGCTTCTGGCGTATTTTAGATTCATTTGCGGGTAAAGTATTACATGGTCCTACAGGGACATCAATCTTTACCGGAGTATTCTCTACTTGTGTGTATGATTTGTCACATTTTTTGTATTAACAAAAGCATCGGGTAATTGATTTGCAATTATTTGCAAATGAATAATTCTTTCAACTTCTTGCTCACATTGATTGTTTCGGGGAACATAATGAGATAATGTTTTCTCATTCCAACAAATTTTTCGTTGTTCCTCAGGATACAAATTTGCTCCCCCTAGAGTTGAAAAATCAGTTTTATCAAAGTGGCAGTCTGCAAATCTTGCAGTAAATAAATCACCTGTTAAAGGCTCCAAATATCTAATGATAGATGGTGAATCATATCCCACATAAATTTCAATTCTACGTTGTGGACCCATTTTGGTATGTTGTGTAGGTGGGATAGGGACTTGTACCGCACAACAAAATACTCGAAAATGAGAAACTTCAGGTTCTTGACCATATGCAAGTTGCAAAGGTGAGTATTGATGGTAATTAGTTGGTCTCACATGAATCAATGATGCAGCGTGTATTATAGCATAACCCCAAGTTGCAGATGGTAGGTTTGTTTTCATGAGTAGCGGTCTAGAAATCAATTGCAATCGTTTAATAAATGATTCTGCAAGACCATTATGTTTATGAACATGGGAAACTGAATTCTCAACTGAAATCCCGATCAACATACAAAATTCATCAAATGCTTGTGATTTGAATTCAACAGCATTATCAAGACGAATTACCTTGATTGATGATCAGGGAACTGAGCTCGTAATTTAATTATTTGCCCAAGTAATCTAGCAAAAGCTATACTTTGAGATGCTAACAAACTAACATGTGACCACCTAGTTTAGGTATCAATCAATACCATGATGTATCGAAATGGTCCACATGGTGGGTGTATAGGCCCAAAAATATCCCCATGAATTCTTTCCAAGAAGGTTGGAATTTCAATATCAACCTTTGTTGGGAAAGGTCTTATAATTAATTCTTCCTGTGAACAAGCCACACATGAAAAATCATCATGTAAGAGAATCTTCTAGTTCTTTAAGGGATGCCCACGAGAATTATTTATTATTCTTTGCATCATTGAACTCTCAGGGTGACCAAGTCGGTCGTGCCATAATACAAAATATTTTTTTGTCAACAAACTTCTTGTTTGTGACTGTATTTACTTCAATTGATTTTATTATTGTGTAATACATCCCAGAGGGAAGTGCACGTAATCTTTCTTTTATCTTCTTCTGGCCAGATATAATGGATGTAATGCAAAGATATTCAACATTTTTTTCATTCAATGTTTCAATATGATATCCATTTTGACGGATATCTTTAAAGCTAAGAAAATTTCTACTGGATTTGCTTGCATAGAGTGCATTTTCAATATACAGGTTTGTCTCATTTGGTAAAATGACTTTTTACTTCCCATGACCTTCAATAATTTTTTATGCACCCGAGATTGTTATGACATTATTTTCAGCTAATGTTAATTCCAAAAAATACCTTTTGCTTTGAAGGATGGTGTGTGTTGTACCACTATCAGTTAGACATTCATCGTGATATTTCTTCATTAATCTAAAAATAAATACATAATTTAGATAAGTTATAGCTCAAAGATAATTACATCCAAGACATATATAATTTATGCAACAAAATAATATAACTTATATTATTATTTTTATGAAGGATGTGAACATCTAAAAGATTAAATAATGATCTACCCAAAAAAAAATAAAAAGATAAATTTATCTAAGGTATAGATCACGATTTGTGCAAAGAAAATATAAATAAACATGGTATCATGTAGAATATGGAAATATATATAAACTTGTTGATAGTCATGTTTGTGTTGCTTATTTTAATATCGTTTTGTTGTAGTTTTGCATGCATTTATATGTTGTAATTTAGAATTTTGTTCTACTTTTATTTATCATGTTTGCATAACATACTCCCGGATTTATTGTGTAGTACGTCGCATTTTATTGGAAAAAAGAGAAGTGTTGAAAAATGAAGATGAAGTGTTGGTGCTGAGAAATTGAAGAACAAAAGATGAAGCTATGCAACAAGACAAGGTAAAGAAGTTGAGCATCTGCGCAAGAATGGAAAAGAAAGCCATGCGCTGAAGAAATGTTGGAGCGCAATTGCGCTTGGGTTGGGAAGAGAAATATGTTGTTTGCACTACTTCTTGTGCAAACGCACTACTTGTTTGCACTAGTTGTTTGCGCTTAATTCTTATGGTTTGCACTTGGAGTATTGTTGTTTGCGCTTGATGGAGCGCAATCGCGCTTGAAGGATGCTCGTCTACGCTCCTTTGGTTTGCGGACAGAAAATCGAAGAATAGAGTGTGCCGCTCGATCGGTAATCTTCTACCGATCAAGCGGGCTGCGTGAAGAATGAAAATAGTAGGGGTCAAGATTTTAGCTCGCTTGATCGGTCAATCTTTACCGATCGAGCGAGATATCGGGCGCAGGAAAAAATAAAATTTCGGAAATTTAAAAATCTTATTTTGCGGGCTGTATTTCGTGGGCTTTAAAGTCCATTTAAATAGAATCTTGAGATGCAAAAGAGGGGGGGAATCGGCGCAGAGAGAACGCAGAGATTGGAGACGACTACAGGTAGAGAGAAGAAACATCTGGCGACTGGGTTTTATCTTTCTTGTTCTTAGTTTTAATTCATTTAATTTTTGTACTTGGTTAAGGAAGACGAAACCCTTGATTTTATTTACTTTGTGAGATTTTGATTTTTAGTGTTAATTCAATTTGAGTATCAAGAGTTGTTCTGATTTATTTAATGCTTGTGTGTTTGATTATTAGATTGATCACCTGATAATTCTTTCGTACAATCTACCGCTAAATTAGAATTCAAATCCGTAATTGTTTGAATAATCTAATTTTTGAAGCAACTGCGTTTAATATTTTCTGCTGTTGAATTTGTTAAATCATAGGAACAACAATTGACTAGGCTAAATACATCTGCTGGTGCATGTGTTGTCTAGATTCATCAGTTTCACTCAGATGAATGTTACCTTAGATTTAAATCTAGATCGCTGGTATTTGGGTTGATTTATTGGTAATGGTTAATCTAGAATGCTGGTGTCTAATTAACTAAGATTAAGGTGGAATAGGAATTAGATTTTAAATGGTAAATATTCAATGAGAATTAACTATTTTTAGAGAATCGATGATCGAGTGAATGATTTCAAGGGTGTAGTCGACCGATACCAAGGCTTGTTTTTAATTGATTTCTCTAGTTTAATTTAATCTTGCATGTTAATTGATTTAAATTCCAAATCCTCTTTTATTTATCTCCAGTATTTTTAAGAACACAAATAAATTTCACTTCACTACAACAAAAAGGTGAAAGACAACACGTAAAAGACAATGCTTTTTGTAAAAAGCGTTTTTATTTTTTAATAGATCTATGAGAGTTTTTATAATTATATACGACAACGCTTTTTGAAAAGTATTGTCTTTGAGCGTTTTTTTATTATATACGAAAACACTTTTTAAAAAGTGTTGTCTATAACCGTCTTTTTTACAATATACAACAACGCTTTTATTAAAAATCTTTTTGTATTGTATAATTTATTAAAAATATATTAAATATTCTCCTACCAAGACCCTAGCCCATTTCCCCGTAACATCTAATTCTACAAAAATCCTCCTCCTGTGCCTCTGCCGTCTCCATTGTCTCTTCTTCATGAAATCGTCTCCCCTTTTCTCGTAACCTTTCACGACATGCCTCCCCTACATCTCTGTATCCCACAACAACCTCACCGAATCTCGTCCCCCTCAGTGCTGCGACGACATTTCCATTGCTTTTCCTCCAGCTCCGTCGAATGCCTCTGTTATTTCCTCCTCCGACCTGGAATGCTTGGATTTCCGCTCAATTCCTCGAAGCTCATGGCTTTAACTTCTGTATGTACAGCAAAGCATCACGATTCCGAGGCTAATTTCTGCTGGAGAATTTCCGATTTTAGTTTTGCGTTAAATTCCTCGTTTCTTGTTTATTTCGTACTTCAAGTCTCTTTTATTCTGCAGAAACGATTGCCTTGCCTCCTCTTTAGGCAATAACAGGTCGTTAAAATTGAGATGTGGGTGGCGGTTTCGGAGAATTAGTGATGAACTTTGGAGGATTCAAGGAGGAATACGGTTGTGAGAGGATGAGTGATGTGCTATGCATTCTATGGCCAGTTGTACTATTGCGGCTCAACTTTGTTACCGTGGATTTGTGAGTATTCAATTTACTTGTTTTGTTAAATTGTGAATTTTTTTTAGCTAACCAAGGCCTTTGGATTTAATTTTTTAAGTAATTTGAGTTAATGCTGCTATAATTGAATCTGAAATTTATGCAAACGTGTAATAATATATATTTGCTTGATAGTTTCTTGAATTTGAGTTAGTGCAACAACATTAATATATTACATTTGGTAGGGAAGGATCATATTGAAAAATTAAGATAAAAATCTATGAGATTAATAATATAATATTGAGAATTAATTAGTAGTTCTTCAATAAGAAAATCCATTAAGTTTCAAGATTAATCTTGGCTTTTTAATTAATCTCACAAACTGATCACTATAAGCTACTTATCTGTTGTGTAGAGGATTTGGACCTGTGCGAACTCTCCTCTTCTCGGCGCCAAAAAATGCGTCTCCGTTCTCTTTCGGTGCATCTAGTAATCTGGAGCCATTTCTATGTATTTGAACTGAATTCATGGAAGAAACAGAACCATTTTTATCTCTGGATAATTTGCTATTTCCATGTGAAAAACAAGGGTTATCCAACATGAGCAGAAGAAGGATTGTGCACAAGCCAGCCACTTCTTTCCCCATTAAACCTATGAATTTTTTCTCTAGCCAACAAGCTCAATATATATATATTAAGATATGGAATTGGATCAAAAAACACAGCTTCTTTCTCTCACCTTGTACTCTATCTTGAAGCATAATTATAAGATTAATGCTTTATATATATAGAATCGAAGTGTGGCAGTTTTACAGGGATTTTAATGTAGACAGTAGAGATTGTTGTTTGGTTTTCTTTGATACTTTCTAGGGACTGTATATATATTGCATGGATTTTGTTTCTTTTTTATTTTTATTTTTTAAAAAGATATCGACTCATGTGCAATCAAGGAAAGATAATTATTAACATTTTAACTTGATATACGCCATTAATTAAGAAAAACCATATATATTTTTTTGAAAACCATATTTTTCTATTTTGATTGTGACTCATTTTTCCATTTGTCATTGGGCTTAATCGGTGTGGGCCGCCATTTTGCAGAAGCACAATCTATGCAGTGTGGTAGGTGCGATTTGTGTTGTTTTGTTTCTTTGATGTTTTATGCTTGAGCGTGGTTTTTGGTGGGTTTTCACAGTCTTTTGGTGGTGTTTTTACATGTACTCGACACCTCCATTGCTTCTTAGAGGTATTTTGGCTTGAAACTCTTCTGGTATTAGGAATTTTTGGTGATTGTGTGCCTGTATTCTCCTTTGTGTGTTGGTTCTTGTGTTGATTTGAAGGGGAGTGGTTGTTATTGTTGGTGTTTGGCTGACTTCTTCTTACTGCCATTATGAGTGCCTATTCCAGTAGAACTATTAATCAAACTCCAGCTTGGTGGGAAGTTTATTTGTATGTGAATAAATTATTAGAAGCATAAAACTAGATGACTTGTGCTTTGTTAGCCAATCTTGTTTTTAATTGAAAAAAAAAAGTTACATGGCTGCAATTAAAACTTGATATATATAGTTTTATGCAGCCAATTGTGTCTTAAAGTCAGAAATGGACTTTTTAAACATAATAAAATATAAGTGCTGCATAAATGTACATGTCTTCTGATTCAGAGATATCCCTCCAAGTTCAGATATTGGTGTTTTGTTTGTATTGCTTGAATGTTATTGCATGGCTTTTTTTTTCATGGGTTTCAGGGATATGCCTCTAAGTCAATTCTACTTTCTTTTTTTTTTGAACGAGAAATCTCAGTAGCTACTTGTGTGTTTGATTATGAACATGAGAGGCCATGTGTTTTTTTAATAACCAGCGCTGTTTAATTATCCTTTGTTATGGAAATGAATTCTACGGTGAGAATGTTTGTTGTTTTTTTCTTGAATTATTTCCATTGTGTTTACCAAGTATTTATGTGTAATTTAGGTTTGCTTGGTTTTTCATTTGTAATTTATGACTTATGATGCGGATTTTTTGTTGTATTAAACAAGTAGATGGTGGCCTGATTAATCTGGTGTGGTGACTTCAGAGGTTGGCAGATTTGTTATCCTTCTCTCTCGATCTCAGCCTCGAAAAACGATTTGGTTCGCAGCTTCGTGATCCTTCTCCGTTGATCCTTCTCAATTGAGGAAGTAAGTTGACTTTTGATTTCTTCTTCTTGCTTTTTTTTAAAAAAATATATATAAATATATATATATTTTGACTTTCAGAGACCAGTCAGAATTGTTAATTAAATTCTACTATATATGATTGAAAATCAGAATAGCAAACATACACGAAAATTTACTTCCTGATCTTTTTGTTTGGATGTATTGTTTTGTTCTCTGATATCCCTGTGCATTTTAGTAATTGGTAAAAAATAGTTTAAAATGATATAAAACTGTGTACACAAGGAAATATTTAAATCCGAAGCTAATGACCGTCTGTTAGATACTTTCTATCATATAATTTGTTCAGTTTAATTTGTATTGATTGGAAAAGACATCAAGTACAAAGGATAAAAACATACAGGGTGTGAAAAATATTCCCAAATCCATAGCAAAGTGTGCTTTTTGAAGTTTGATTTAATTTATAAATCCCTAGATCATATGATGACTCTCATGGAAGGAAAACATATTGCAATAGATTACTCTTGATGGATTCTTCTTTTTGAAACTCAAATATCGCACGAAGTTTGCAATATTTTGTCCTTGGATAATAATATGATAGGACCAAGTGCTCTTATGCAATGCAACAGAAACTGGACTGTCTCTATAAGGTGATTGATTATTTCAAGGATCAGCCTGAAATACGCAAGTCTTATTGGTACTGTAATTTTGCTACATTCTTAATTGAGGTTATCATGGTTTTCCTAGCATGTAGATATGGGACTATGCGTGATAACGTCATCAACCTTAAGATTAGTGACAAACTTATTAAATTCATCAAGGTCAGCAACTTCACTTTCCTAATGCTTCTTTCCTCACAGGTTGTTCTAGCCAATGGAGATATTGTCAAGACAGGTTCCCGTGCCAGGAAGAGTGCTGCTGGGTGCGTTTCTTTTTATTTTTTATTTTTGCTTTTTTAAAGTTTCTTTCTACTCTGTATTTTTAGCTTTGATGGGTAACACTTATCTTTTATTAAACTTCATTCAGATTAGAAAAGCACAGATATAACTAATTATTATGGCAAATTCTCTCTTGTTTAACTAAGAAAAACAAATAATTTTTATTTGACAGCCCTGGCTCTTACGCTTAGTTTCTTTTATTGTGTTTATCTAGTTTAGATGGTAGATTCTTCATGTCTGCACAAACTGCTGCTTTCCAAGCACAGTGACATTTAGTGATCAATTTTTTTTATTTATTATGCTGTAAGATTGAATGTTTGGATATTTCTTGTTGTTTATTTGTCAAATCTGGTTGCAGAGGTTGATTCACGAGTCTTCCCATTTTGTTTGTAGCTTCCCAGTAGGCTTAAGTTGTAATCTGTATTTTTTTTTCCTGGGACGTATGTACATGAATGCAAACTAAATATATGTCCAGAATTTTGATTACTCAGAGTAATGTATTATATTGGTTAATGGTTTTTTGCATCTTTGTGGCATCTTAAATGCACTGTGCTTTGTTGGTTTAGAGTTTATCTTTAAGTTGGAGTGTTCTTTTATGAAAATGGACATTTATTATAATCCAAAAATAGA
The DNA here is from genome assembly GCF_033568475.1 of Henckelia pumila. Lineage (NCBI taxonomy): Eukaryota > Viridiplantae > Streptophyta > Magnoliopsida > Lamiales > Gesneriaceae > Henckelia > Henckelia pumila. The sequence continues at coordinate 111,719,258 of NC_133122.1, forward strand.
GTTTGCAAATGGCCGCTGCTACATCCAAATTCCAATTCCCGTTCTTTGTAAACTTCGAACCCTTATTATCTAATTTCATTTCATCATCCCAAGTAAAGCTCTTAGCATTAATAGTGTAGCTTTTTAACACGATTATGTTGTTTTTTTTCTTTTATAGATTCCTTTGTCTCTTATTATTATTGACTATACAAAATGCAGCTCTATTGAAAACAATACTAGATTTAATGATGGAAAAAGATTATGCTTCTTTTCAGTTAAGTTTAGCTAAGAGTTGGAAATTATTTATGCTTATTTTCAGCATTAGTAGTGTAGCTTTTTAACACGATTCTGTTGTTTTTTTTTTCTTTTAACACGGTCGTTTGACAATTAATTTGGAACGAGATCTTGAATTCGAGTAGCACGCATAGGACAGTGGATAAAGTTTCTATCTTGGATGCTAAAATTATATGCATAGCATTTAAATTTCAGTATCATGGATCTGCCACGTAAAAATCATGGAAAGCTGATATGGGTCATGATGTGATTACCAAATCATAAATATTTTTGTTCTGCACCAAGACATTTTTTTAATGTCAAACTCGATGAAAGAAGAAAATAATTATGATGTATTGTCCTTTTGGTGGTTTCCCAATTAATGTTTATCGGTGTTTGAGTTGGGGATCCGTGTTTATCTATATATGGTTTGCAGCATTTAATCCAAGAATCAAAGCTATCAGATCAGTTCAAGCTCAGATCCTATGCAAGTTTGATGAAGATGAACAAGAAGAGGTGGATATCGTTTCAACTGAAGCCAAAGAAGAGGTTGCTCCAGCTGAAATTAAGGTATGTTTTGTACAAATATTCTTGAGGAACAGCTATTTAGGACTGGAGTTTCATGTCATCTAGTGTTTCTACCAGATGCAGAATTCAAAAGTCAAGAAGATATCTGACAATAGAGGAACTAGAAGTCAAGAAAATGAAAGGTATCTTATCTATCTCTTGAATGTTGATAATATTTCAAACTACTGAAAGAGTGTCTCTTTTTATCGGTCAGCAATTGGTTCCTACCATATTATTTGATAGACCTTTGAGTTATCTTCACAACACATTTTATGTTTTTTGTGCTTGTAAAGCTCCAAGGTTCTGTTGGAGAATCGGGTGAATTATCAAGAACTCTGAAGAAGAAAATGGAGTTCCTGCAAAAGGTGTGTTACGTAATCACCATAGCATTGTCCTAGTTATTGCACCTTCCTCGAACTTTAACGGATCTCAATATCAAACATCTGTAGTGCTCATAGAGTTTTTTTACAAATATATTAGATGAATACGATGCAAGATCTTTTTCACATTTTCCTTTCCAATGCTAATGTGTTTTCTTTTTGTTATCATTCTAAAACTTGCGCATGAAAAAACGTCTTAACGCTGAATTGTTTCTGGATGGATGGAAAATTTTGTCTGTTTTCCCTCTCCTCGTTGGTGTTAGTTTAGCAGTGTGTGACCGTTGATGATCTTTTTTACCTTTATGCTTTCTTCTGTTCCATCAGTATTCTGTCTCCCAATGCATATATAATGTCTCATCTGGCATGTAGTTTTTGTTATACTACAGTCGTCACAACTTTCTTTGGATGTGGTATTTTTTATTTAGGACACGTACACTGGACAGAATATGATACAAATTTGGACAGAAAAATATATATACATATACCCCACTAGAGGGTCCAATAGATATTATATTTTATAACTGTATCAAACCATTTGTTATCTCCCATATTATTTATCCCTCGACCAATCCCTATCTTTCATAATGAAATGTTTCATTAATCATTGAAATATTAATTATCTGAAGTTGAGACACACACACACACACGTAGTCTGATTTCTTGTTATGACAATTAAGTAATTAAGCAGCTAGCATGCATTTATCAATCTACTGTACAGGATTTACACGAATGAATTGGAGTTGGAAGTAGCCCATTTGCTGGAAGAAAATGCCCGCCTCAAGAAACAGCAGCAACAGGTATATAATATTGTCATCAAATTAAATTCTTGCATTAGACCCTTTTCATGAAACGTATCTTTTGATCAATATTTTATATTATCAAATTTATTTTTAATAATTTACAGTATGGAGATAAAAATTTAAAGATATGAGATTGTTGCGGCTTTTATGAAAGCTCGGGAACATGTGCTGAAGGGAAGAATCAAAGTTTTTCGAGTAATGCATAGTTTTTTTCCTAGTGTTAATTGATTTAGAATTCGATTATTTTTTATATTTGAATGATTTATAATATTGGATGATTGTATATTAAATTTTATTTTACAAATTTTTGAATTTTGAGTGATTTATAATATTGAAAATTTTTGAATTATATTTAATTTTTTTTGTTTTTTTTTAAAAAGACAACGCTTTTTCCGCGTTGTCGTTTTGAGCAAAGACAACGCATAAAAAGCGTTGTCGTTGCTAAAAAATACAACGCGGAAAAAGCGTTGTCTTTTTCAATTATCACAATGCTTTTTATGTGTTGTCTTTGCTCAAAACGACAACGCTTTTTTTTGCGTTGTCTTTGATCGCGGTCTTTCACAACACTGGCTACGACAACGCTTTTTCCTAACAATAACAACGCGGAAAAAGCGTTGTCGTTTGCCATTTTTCTTGTGCTGCTTTCCTCGTGGGAACGATCCCTACTCTCGCTACTATATGTTTATTTAGTTAATCTGAGTTGGGTTAATTTGGGCGCGACACGACTAAGCGCTTCCAAATTTTGGCGCCTTTGCCGGGGAAGGCATTTAATTTATTTGTGTTTTTATTTTTATTATTTTTTTTTCTTACACCGTTTTTTTCTGTTTTTGCAAGAATTTTTGTGGTGTAATACTTTGAGATGTCAAATCGACAAGTATTCACAAGTTTTATCTAACAACACGGAGATACTTTCTACGCAGCATGGGAGAGATTCAAGGATTTAGCAACCATCTTTCGGTTTCATGATTTTTATAGCTGTTCTCCCCTTACATTGTTTCTTGATGGTTTGGATGCAGTGACAAGAAGATGGGTAATTGAAGGAGCTTTCGCAGCCGGTAGTTCATTATTTTGCTGAGATGATGATAGTTTGATGCATCTGTTGGATGATATGGCCGAATTTGAATATTACCGGTATTGGGATCTTACACACCTGGATTTTACAGACCAACCATTCGAGCTTCAAAAGGATGAGAAAAGTTGTTCTAAATTGGTCTTACATCCGCTAGAGGATATTATGAGCAAGCTTGTGGCATCAACTGAGGAAGCTACAGAAGATCTAACAAATTCTAGATGTCACCTTGTGGAGCACATAGAGAATATCAAGAGATCAATCATCCATGAACACCGAGAACAGGAAGTGGAGCAAGATACTCAAGCAGTGACCAACCCGATTTGGTTCGATGATGATGACTCAGAGAACCAGGATTGGGAGTGCGAATCAAATCATGCTGAAGATTTAGAGGGGTTTGAGTCTTCTCTTCTTATTGAACCGCAGTCGGAAGATGTTATGGAAGAAATAGGGTACGATGGAAATATTTTTCCACTAGAGTATTAGGATGACGGAATTTCTAGTAACCCAGAGTTTGTTTTAAGATAATAATATGTTAAACATGATTAAAAGTTACTAATTAAACCTATCAGAGGCTTAATCTGAATTAATAAAAAATATTTTATCATCAAGAGCACAAGTCAAGATCAAGAACACATGACATGAGAATGAGCTAGGGTTTGATGGATTTGACCATGGGCTTGGGTCGGTCATGAGTGGCTCGGGTTGATCATGATTGAGTGGCTAGGCTCGGTCATGTGTATGTATTTGGCTCGGGTATGGAGCTTGGATTGAGCTCGGGTCTTTCTTTGGGGGCTCAGGTCGGTCATGATAGGAACCAACGGAGTGTTTGGCCATGAAGGGCTCATCCAAGGAAGGACATGGATCGGGTTGGGACTTGGGTGCTCAAGAAAATGGTGGAGGGTTTGGACTTAAGGTCTTGGCCAAGAGAGTTTGTAGCTCGGGTTGGGTCTAGGAGTTCAAGAAAGTGTTGTGCAAGGCCAAGGTAGTGTTCGGTCATGGAAGAGCACATTGTGTTCAGGTCGGGAATGAACACGTGTCTTAACCAAAATCAGTGCATGTATAAGCCCGAGCTGTTAGGCGAGGTGTCAAGCATTCAAGTGATGATATGCTTAGTGTCCTTCCAGTTGTCAAGGTCTCGTGCATTTCAGTGACACCTATCCCAGTTCAAACTCTATAAATAGGAGCTGGGGGTTCAGTTATTTTCACATCACTTCCATCTTACTTCTTATTTTTGCTCGGGAAGGAGTAGTTCGAGAGCTCGGGAAAGAGTAGCTTGGGAGTTTGGGAAGGAGTAGCTCGGGAAGGAAGAGCTCAGGGTCGGATCAAGAGACCAGGTCGGGTCGGGATTTGACCTAGGACAGCTAGGGGTTGTCTTTTTCTAGCTTAGTTTAGACTTCGGTGTTAAGTACATACACATTGACTGAGATTGCCAGCGAGTATAAATGTTTATATGTTGCATTTATTTGGCATTATTATGTGGCATGATGTATGTTTTCCTCTTTCTATACCTTGTTATACCTGATTATAGAGCCGCTCAGCTCAATACTCGATAGTCTATCACTGAGAGTACCGCGACGGCGGGGACATGTATGTCTGACTACTCTGGTGTACTAGACGAGTGTGGTTGCACCCAGAGGTTGATCCATGAGGTGGCAGCACTCATGTGGCGCCGGTACTGAGCATGACTTTTCAGATGACCTTTTATCAGTCATCATGTTGCATGCATCATATATATACGTGTACTCATGTTTATGTACTGGGTGTTAGCGCTCACGTCCTAGTTGTTATCTTGGACACCCTATTCCATGGGGTAGGTCACAGGATGGACGGAGCCGATAGCTCGAGGCAGGACTAGGGAGCCGAAGCTTTTCGGGGGATATTATACAACAGGACTTGTTTAGCTGTATAAATGTTTTAGATAGTTTATTTTAAGCTTTTCGTTATGGTTGTATCACTACTGTATTAAGCCTTGATATGTTTTACTAAGCTGTTATATAAATTATGGATTATGTTTCCGCACGTTTTACTCTGTTAAGCATTTTTGTTTTATTAAGTTTAATGCATGCTATTAGTTTCCAGTTAGTAGGTGATTCAATGCAGGGTCACCATATTTTTTGTATCCGAGCATGCTTAGATTTTGGGATTAGTACTTGGGATTTAGTCTAGTCTTGAATATTGCGCATTTGGGACTTTACTGTGTAATTCTTTTCAGGATATGGCCGGGAGAGATGATGAGAGTCACGGTAGTGTTGGTCACGGAAGTGGTCATCATCATCGTCACCATCACCATCATGATGATCGACATCGTCCTCATGAGGATAGGCGTCGCTATACTATCAATATGTTCATGCAACTAGGACCGAAGCCTTTATTGGGTGGCGAAAATCCTGAACAAGCAAGAGGTTGGATGTCTAAACTTGAGAGTGCTTTTTGAGCTTTCGATTGCACTGAGGAGCGGAAAGTGGAAGTTCTAGAATTTGTTCTAGAGGATCGAGCACGCTTATGGTGGGATGCCAAGGCTACTCAGGCATGCACAGAGAGAGGATAGGTGACTTGGGGGGATTTCTGTCAGCAGTTTCAGAAATTATGTTTTCCTCCAGCAGTTTGTCAAGCACAATCTATGGAGTTGCTGACTCTGAGGCAAGGATCAATGACTATTGATCAATATCAGCAACGATTTCTTGATCTGCTACCTTTCAGTCCTCATATCAGTGACAGTGATGTGTCCAAGTATGATATCTTTCTGCAAGGTTTGAATCAAGATATCTATTCACAATTTGTCGTCTCTGATGATCCGACATCTTATGAGACTTTGGTGAACCGTTGCCGTGAAGTGGAGAACAGCAACAGGCGGGCACGGTTGATGATGCCAAGACAGTCTAGTGGATCACTTGGGCCTATGGCTCAATCTGTTGTGCAATCTGGACCTATGTCTTCTTCTACAACAATTTCGTCTGGTTCTCGTGGCTCACGAGATACATTCCATTTTGGGAAGAAAAAGAAGAAGGAGGAGTTTTGAAGTCACTGTGGCGGGAAGCATCCTACAGCTTTGTGTCGGAAGGCTACAGGTGCTTGTTGTATTTGTGGTGAGCAGGGACATCTGCGGAGAGATTGTCCTCAGCGTATGGGTTTTGCTAGTGGATCGGGATCACATGTTGGATCTCAGGCTTCTACTTTTCCACGTCAGTAGCCAGCACCACGGAGTTCTTCTGGTTACCGTCCACAAACTCAAGGGCATGTATTTTCTCTGTCTCAAGAGCAGGATACCGAGGGAAACGATCGCATGTTGGCAGGTACCTTTTTGTTATGTGGTATTCCTGCACTTGTTTTAATTGATACTGGAGCATCGCATTTCTTTATTTCTAATCGCTTCGTTAAGAGACATAGGTTACCTTATGTATCATTAGATATGGATTTAGTTGTATCTACTCCGCTGGAGCAGGAGGTAGTAACTAAGCGACTAGTGATGGGTTGCCTTCTAGAGTTTGAGGGTCACGCATTGTCTGCCAATCTGATGATTTTAGCGATGACAGATTTTGATTGTATTTTGGGATTAGATATACTGACTTTGTATCACGCTACTGTGGATTGTTATCAGCGTCTGGTACAGTTTCATCTCATTGAGGGTGAGAGCTGGTACTTTTATGGTGAGTGTGCGCGACCTCCGATGCCACTTGTTTCGGCTCTGAAGGCATGTCATGTCTTAGAGTTAGGTGAGGAGGGCTACCTCATCTATGCAGTTGATAGGTCCATGAGTAGTTCGGGTATTGATCACTTACCAGTTGTCAGCGAGTTTCCTGATGAGATTCCTGGTTTTCCTCCGGTTCGAGAGGTTGAATTTGGTATTGATCTAGTACCAGGAAAGACGCCTATATCCCAAGCACCTTATCGTCTAGCACCATCAGAGATGAGAGAATTGAAACAGCAGTTGCAGGATCTGCTTGATAAGGGATATATTTGTCCGAGTGTTTCTCCGTGGGGAGCACCTATGCTGTTCGTCAAGAAGAAGGATGAATCGATGTGATTATGTATTGATTACAGGCAGTTGAATCGTGTCACCATCAAGAATAAGTATCCTTTACCACGAATTGATGATTTGTTCGATCAATTACAGGGTACTTCTTTTTACTCTAAGATAGATCTAAGATCGGGATACCACCAGATGCGGGTACGAGACTCAGATATTTCTACGACTGCTTTCAGGACCAGATACGGGCATTATGAATTTCTAGTGATGTCATTCGATTTGAAGAATGCACCGGAAGTATTTATGAATCTGATGAATCAGGTATTTTGAGAATATCTGGATAGGTTCGTTATCATCTTCATTGATTATATTCTTGTTTATTCCCATGACAAGAATGAGCATGCACAACATTTGAGGATTATTTTGCAGACATTACGAGATAAGCAGTTGTATGCGAAATTGAGCAAGTGTGAATTTTGGCTTGATCGGGTAGTGTTTCTCGGTCATGTGATTTCAAGTGAAGTAATATCTGTTGATCCTAGTAAGATAGAGGCAGTGCTGAACTGGTCTTGTCCAACGATGGTTGCTGAGATTCGAAGTTTCTTAGGTATAGCGGGTTTATACCGTTGGTTTATCGAGAATTTTGTACAGTTGGCTAGGCCTTTGACTAAGCTTACATGTAAAGATGTTTCCTTCATATGGTCCTCGGATAGTGAGGAGTCATTTCACGAGCTGTGTAGACGTCTTACTACTGCACCTGTTTTAGCTCTACCTTCTGGATTGGGAGGTTATGTTGTCTATATTGACGCCTCTGGTCAGGGGTTAGGATGTGTTCTGACACAGCATGGACATGTTATTGCCTATGCTTCTCGACAGTTGAAGACGCATGAGAATAATTATCCATTGCATGATCTCGAGTTAGCCGTCATTGTATTTGCGCTCAAGATTTGGAGGCATTATCTTTATGGCGAGAAATTTGAGATATTCACGGATCACAAGAGTTTGAAGTATTTATTCACTCAAGCGGAGTTAAATATGCGACAGAGACGCTGGATGGATCTCCTAAAGGATTATGATTGTGAAATCAAATATCATCCAGGTTCTGCTAATCTTACTGCCGATGGCTTGAGTCGGCAGGTAAGACTTTCTGCACTTCAGACTAGTGAATTATCTCATATTATTCGAGAATTTTGTTCACTGAGTTTTACACTCAAGCACAAGAAAGGGAGAAATGAAATTTGTTTGTATACTATATTATCTGAGCCAGCCTTGTATTCTCGGATTAGAGATGCTCAGATATCTGATGTTAAGACTCAGTGTTTGGCACGTCTAGACAATGGAGTTAATACATCTGGATTCCATTATCAGGCAGATGGTTTATTGTGCTTATCAAATCGGGTGGTTGTACCTGATGTTGCGGAGCTCAGGAATGATATTCTTTCTCAAGCTCACAGGAGTCGATTATCAGTTCATCCTGGAAGCATGAAAATGTATAAGGACTTGCGAACTAGATTCTGGTGGAAAGGGATGAAGCGGAGTGTATATCAGTTTGTTTCAAGATGTTTGGTGTGTCAACAGGTCAAGGCTGAACATTGACGACCATGTGGATTACTGCAGAATCTTGAGATTCCCGAATGGAAGTGGGAGCATGTGACTATGGATTTTGTCACCCACTTGCCTATGACGTCACGTCAGTGTGATGCTATCTGGGTCGTTGTTGACCATCTGACGAAATCAGCACATTTCATTCCTTACAACCGGGAGTATTCTTATGATCGCATAGCACGCTTATATGTCCAGGAGATAGTGCGATTGCATGAGATTCCAGTGAGCATAGTCAGTGATAGAGACCCACGATTTACCTCACGTTTCTGGGGTAGTTTTCAACAGGAGTTGGGTACCACTCTGAGTTTGAGCACTGCATAACATCTGGAGATTGATGGGCAGTCAGAGCGCACTATTCGTACGCTGGAGGATATGCTATATTCTTCTGTCATGGACTTTGGCTTATCTTGGCAGGATCAGTTACCTTTGATCGAATTTGCCTACAATAACAGTTATCATCGTAGTATTGATAGGGCACCTTTCGTGGCATTGTATGGTCTTTGTTGTCGTACTCCGTTATTCTGGGATGAGGTTGGGGAATGGCAAGTCGAGGGTCCTGAGTTGGTGCAGCAGATTTTAGACATGGTATATTTGATCAAGAGAAGGATCAAAGCTGCTCAAAATCGGCAAGCTAGTTATGCGAATATTCATCGTAGGCCATTGTAGTTCGAGCCTGGTGAATATGTTTTTCTGTGAGTGTCACCTTTCAGGAAGGTGATAAGATTCGGTGTGAAAGGCAAGTTGTCACCTCGTTTCATTGGGCATTTCCAGATACTGGAAAAGATTGGAGATGTTGCATATAGTTTGGCATTACCGCCATGTCATTCAAGTATACATGATGTTTTTCATGTGTCGTTACTTCGACAGTATATAGCTGATGAATCTCATATTATCCAGCCTACTGATTTTTAGCTAGAGCCAGATCTGTCGTATGTTGAACGACCACTCCGTATCCTAGACAAGAAGGTGAAAATTCTTCGGAACAAGACTATACCACTTGTAATGGTACAGTGGCAGCGCCGAGGCGTTGAAGAAGCAACTTGGGAAACCGAGAGTCGTATGCGAGCGGAATATCCTGAGTTGTTTTATTTATAATTTTGATTACCATGTAAAGATGTAATTACAGTTGTTGTAATAAAACATGGTTTACTGTTTCATATTGTTATCTTGATTGGTCTTTATATTTTATTTCGCGGACAAAATATCTAAAGGTGGGGAGAATGTAGTAAACAAGAGTTCGTTTTAAGATAATAATATGTTAAACATGATTAAGGTTAGTAATTAAACCTATCAGAGGCTTAATCTAATTTAATAAAAAATATTTTATCATCAAGAGCACAAGTCAAGATCAAGAACACATGACATGAGAATGAGCTAGGGTTTGATGGGTTTGACCATGGGCTCGGGTCGGTCATGAGTGGCTCGGGTCGATCATGATTGAGTGGCTATGGCTCGGTCATGTGTATGTATTTGGCTCGGGTATGGAGCTTGGATTGAGCTCGGTTCTTTCTTTGGGGGCTCAGGTCGGTCATGATGGGAACCACGAAGGGTTCAGCCATGAGGGGCTCATCCAAGGAAGGACATGGTTTGGGTCGGGACTTGTGTGCTCAAGAAAATGGTGGAGGGTTTGCACTTAAGGTCTCATCCAAGAGAGTGTGTAGCTCGAGTCGGGTCTAGGAGTTCAAGAAAGTGTTGTGCAAGGCCAAGGTAGTGTTCGGTCATGGGAAGAGCACATTGTGTTCAGGTCGGGAATGAACACGTCTCTTAACCAAAATCAGTGCATGTATAAGTCCGAGCTGTTAGGAGAGGTGTCAAGCATTCAAGTGATGAGATGCTTAGTATCCTTCCAGATGTCAAGGTCTCGTGCATTTCAGTGACACCTGTCCCATTTCAAACTCTATAAATAAGAGCTGGGGGTTCAGTTATTTTCACATCACTTCCATCTTACTTCTTATTTCTTCTCGGGAAGGAGTAGTTCGGGAGCTCGAGAAGGAGTTGCTCGGGAGTTCGGGAAGGAGTAGCTCAGGAAGGAAGAGCTCGGGTTTGAATCAAGAGACCAGGTCGGGTCGGGCTTGAGACCAGGTCGGGTCGGGCTTTGACCTAGGACAGCTAGGGGTTGTCTTTTTCTAACTTAGTTCAGACATCGGTGTTAGGTACATACACATTGACTGAGATTGCCAGCGAGTATACATGTTTATATGTTGCATTTATTTGGCATTATTATGTGACATGATGTATGTTTTACCGCTTTCTATATTCATATATCATGTGCACATACACGTTGAGCCTATACCTTGTTATACTTGATTATAGAGCCGCTCAGCTCTATACTCGATAGTCTGTCACTGAGAGTATCGCGATGGCGGGGACATGTATGTCTAACTACTCTGGTGTACTAGACGAGTGTGGTTGCACCCAGAGGTTGATCCGTGAGGTGGCATCACTCATGTGGCGCCGTTACTGAGCATGACTTTTCAAATGACCTTTTACCAGTCATCATGTTGCATGCATCATATATATATATATGTGTACTCATGTTTATGTACTGGGTGTTAGCGCTCACGTTCTAGTTGTTATCTTGGACACCCTATTCCATGGGGCAGGTTGTAGGATGGACGGAGCCGGTAGCTTAAGGCGGGAATAGCGACTGGGAGGCAACCCAGTGTTCTTTTCCATTAGTTAGTTTTTTTTATCTTTCATTTTGTTTTTGCGTTTTATTTTTGTTGTTTTCATAAACCGAATGCCTCCTCCTCCGCAGTAAAAGTTTCAATATGATTCTTCCGTGATCCTGAGGTTGAAGAGGAGGATGCTGCCGACCAGTAAACCAGGGGAGTTCTGTTTTTAATTTTTGCATTGCATTGTGTTTAGTTCTTTGTTGTGTTTTGTGTTTTGAAGCATTGAGGGCAATGCTTCATTTAAGTGAGGGTGCATTCATTTCATTCATTTTGTTTTAGTTAGTCTCGTATGCATAAGTAGGATGATGATTGTTAGCCTATGATGATGGAAGTGAAAAAATGAAATTTTTGAAAAATTTTACTCTTGATTGGATATGAGAAACTGTAGGTTGATTGTTGAATATCTCAAGCACGAATATTTAATCGGTGAAGTGTAGTGATGTATTAGATATTGTGGATGTCTGTTAAACCATTGCACGGCAATAGGTGTTTGTGAAGCATGATAGTTCTTGAGCCTTGATGATTTATTTGATATGGCATATACAATCTTGGGCGCACCTTTTAAAATATTTTATGAAAAGATGATGCAATTATAAATAACTCCATCCGGGTTGCGAGCAAGATATTTGAAATCCTATTCGTCTTTTTTGTGGCTAAGTATGCGGATAAAATGGGGTTACAAATTTGAAAAATTTTGAAATCACAATTCCATCCAGGCTTGGAATGTGAATGAAATTCTATTCACTGTATCATAGCTAAGTTTGCAGATTCCATGGGATTGTAGTTCCATCCGGGCTATAGACGAGAGGATTGAAATTCGAATCCTATCTAGTTATAGCTATGTTTGCGGGCAATTATTCGGAATTTTAAAATGTCGGGTGCAAAATCCGACGGTGTGTAATTTTATCTCAAGAGAGTTGTGTTGTGTTGATAGATTGTTGAGAGGAGAGTTCTTGATTATGAAACTTGTACTAAATTGTCTTAGGTCGACGAACAGTCTTGAAGCTTTGTCTTTTGAAGTTGCATGTAGTTGGGATAACATGTCACACACGCACGATCACATTCGACTGAAGGTGTATCATTGATAATCGACAGTCGTTGTAAATTTGTTTTTTTGTGGGAAAACTTCTATGAGGCTATTTTGTGTATGATTCATCCTTGCTTATGTTTTTGTTGTGTTTTCATTTTGCTTTTGCATACTTTCTCGAGGGCAAGCAAGGATTAAGTGTGAGGGTATTTGATAGTTATGTTTGTGTTGCTTATTTTAATATCGTTTTGTTGTTGTTGTTTTGCATGCATTTATATGTTGTAATTTAGCATTGTGTTCTTATTTTATTTATCATGTCTGCATAACATACTCCCGGATTTATTGTGTAGTACGTCGCATTTTACTGGAAAAAAGAGAAGTGTTCAAAATTGAAGATGAAGTGTTGGTGCCGAGAAATTGAAGAACAAAAGATGAAGCTACACAACAAGACAAGGAAAATAAGTTGAGCATCTGCGCAAGAATGGAAAAGAAATCCATGAGCTAAAGAAAGGTTGGAGCGCGATTGCTCTTGGGTTGGGAAGAGAAAGATGTTGTGTAGTAACCCGTACCTTTTTTTAATTTAATTAAATATTAATCGTAATTAAGGGTTTCTCAGTACATGATCAAGGGATTAAATGAGATGAAAAATAATTGAATTGTGTGTTAAAATATGTATTTAAAAATATCGGTTTATAGACGATATTAAAGTACATATGTGATTTTTATTGCACAAATGAGGTAAAATAATTTTAATCGGTACAAGTTTGAATCCCGAATGAATAAAAGAGTACACACATTTAATCACGTGTACACAGATTTTAACACGTGTATTGCGATATATATATATATATGTGTGTGTGTGTGTGTGGGTGTGTGTATGTGTGTGTGTGGGTGTGTGTGGATTTTACACGTGCCATACTATTCATGGTCACATCATTGTCTTCTTATTTCCGTCATCTTTTCTCTCTCCTCCACCGTTTCTCTCTCCTCCACCGACATATTTTTGCCACCGTAACTCCGCCGACGGTTACCGAAACTCAAAAGTAAATATATCGTTGGACTCCTTGCGACGAGATCTTTCCATTGACACCCATTTCACCTATTTTTCGAGCGACTGGACGAAACCCGACGCCGATAGCCACCGTTTTCTTGCCGTCGTTCAGCTGTCTCCGGTCGTCAAAACGTGAAATTGAATATATGATTGGAATCGTCTCGATGAGAGAAGCTATTGGTACTAATTTTGTAAGGTTTAGAGCACCGGCACAGAAACCCGTTTTTCCGACCGCCATCGTTCGTCTCCCGTTTCGCAGCCGTAAAGTTGCCGGAAACTTGAAATTGATTGAGGCGTTTTGTTCATTATGCTATTAGCTTCGTTTTGATATAAATATTTTGCAAAAATACCCAACTCCGACGACGACTGATTTTTCGGCTGCCGCCACCATCGCCGCCGTCGTGTCGCTGACCACTGTTCAGTGTTGGACTGATTTTTGTTTAATTGTTGGGCTTGTTACGCAGCTTTGATATATAAATTGGAACACATCAACGGGATAACTTAGGACAAAGGTATGGTCCGGAAATCCTATTAAGAAATAGGAGCATCTGCTAGATTAGTTAAGGCTTGTAGATAATAATTAATGATACAATAAATATTTGATTGTAGGCTTGGAATCTAGGTCCTGACGTAGACTCGAACTATTACGTAGAAGTTACGTAAATATTGACTGAGATAGCCAGCGAGTATGTATGTTTATATGTTGCATTTTTACGTGGCATGATCTATGTTTTACTGATTTTATATTCATGTGTCATGTGTGAAAGAGTGGGTGCCCGGTTAGCCAACTTGTTGCTAAGGGCTTTTATGACTCAATGTGAAACAATCTTTTGTTTAATATAATTTACACTTTTATAATGACATTGACTTTATCTTTCTTCATATTGTTATATTATACTATTGTTGTTTTGATAAAGACCTTGAATATACTATAGTGTATGTAAGATGTGGTAGCACATGGGGATGGCTATCATGAAATACATCTTATAGTCACTGTATATTCTAAACTGTTCCTAGTCAATTGAGCCGTCCGCAAATAAGGATAAGGATCGCTCGAGATTGAGACTAGCATTTGCGATGCCGAGTACCACATTTCATTGGTATGGAACATAGAGATGTTCAAAGAATGCAAATGGATATTCATATGATGAATGATCGAACTACCCTATTCGGACTTTCCAAGTGGTTATCACTTATCGAGTGGATAAAGTCCGCGGTTTTGGTTGTACACCATTAGTCCTTATTACTTGAAACATCATTGAGATTCTATATGCTAGTACTGTACTTTGACTCGTTTACCGACTCTATTGAGGTCATCAGGTGTCGGGATTGGGTACAGTTATGACACATATAGGAGTCGATGCTTTGTTGTCAAAGATTCACCACATACTTGTGAGTGTGGATATCCTATGCGATCTGAGGAGATATTAGTGTGACGAATATCTGGCCAGAGTACATGATGTGTTTTAGGTTAATGGGTTATCCTAGTAATACATGCGATGTCACTATTTGATCTCCAAGATGTTATGCATAGTTATCGAATCTCAAACGACTCTCGATGCACCAATGGTTGTTGATTCGATCGGGATATATGGTTGAAGGGACCGTACTGTACGCTAACCAAAATCTACTGGTTATTGCAGGCACTATCAGTAATACCTAGGGAATCATGGGGCGATGTTACTAGGCGCTCTTATCATGATTTGATGGGTAAGTCGGAAATTGTTGTTCCGAGTCACAAGGAGTTGTGAGCCCACGGCTAGCTGTATTCCTGAACCATTGAGGGTTACACAAGTAATGGATTACTAAAACCCCGTAGAGATAGTTAAATTTAAAGAGTTAAATTTAATGAAAGAGAAGTTGGACTTCTTAACTAAAGGGAGTGAGATTTCCTAAAATGACAT
The DNA here is from genome assembly GCF_033568475.1 of Henckelia pumila. Taxonomy (NCBI): domain Eukaryota; kingdom Viridiplantae; phylum Streptophyta; class Magnoliopsida; order Lamiales; family Gesneriaceae; genus Henckelia; species Henckelia pumila. The sequence continues at coordinate 111,734,558 of NC_133122.1, forward strand.
AGGGATGGGCATTTTTGGAAATCACTGAATTCGGATTCAGAAAAATTATCTTGACTCTAAAAGATGCAGAAATGGTTTCTGTGCACATTGGTGAAATCAGTTTATCAATCGGAGTCACGATGAATTTTATATTAATTTCTATAACAACAGGCTTGGCTTGTTGGGCTTAAGTTATGGATTCTGGGCTTTAAGGAGTTAGAATCCTGATACAATTATAACTAGAAATTATCTATAAATAGGACTGCAGTGTTCGAAAATTTGGAAAGATATTCAGTCTTGAATTTTCAAAAATCAGTCTAGATTATTCAAGAGGATTTTCGAAATCCTTTGTCCCTTTCGGAGAAAATTTGACTTGTGATTTTTATGAAAAATTACAATCTGAATTAACAGATCATATCTGTTTATTCTCTACGCAAACTTCTGATTGATTTCTAGTGCAGTCAATCAGAGGGTTTTGTTTTCTATTCGTGGACCTGATTGAAGAAAAGTTCGTTCATCAGTTTTGGGGATATACAACAAGAGCAGATTAAATTCTGTTGGTGTCCATAATCTCGCTTCGAGATTTTAAGGTAAAATATTTAATAGTGATTATTTATTTTACTTACACAAATTTAATCGTAAAAGTTTTGATACCCAGATATGAAATCGTTCCATATTAATAAAATAAATTTTTAAACTTCCGCTGCACCGGGTATCAATTCTAATTGATCTGAACACAGTTTTTCAACAGTGGTATCAGAGCCAGGTTTCTCAGATCAAACGATTAAATTAATCGATTCTACAAAATTTTTAAGCCTCGGTTTTTGAAACAAAACAAATTTTTTAAAAAAACAAAATTTTGACGGGCAATATCGCTGCCCAGGGCAGCGATCGTCGCTGCCCAGCCCGAGCCCCGGTCGGGGCACGGGCTGCCCGGGATTGTCCCGGGCAGCCCGGAAAATTAAAATTTTATTTTTTTAAAAATTTTGAATTTTTGAAATTCTAGTGTTTGATCCGATCGAAAATTGTTTTTGATTAGATCACGAGGCATCGGATCGAATTGTTCGAGTCCGAAATTTTTAAAATTGATTTTTGGATAAATTTGAATTTTTGGAAAATTTATAAATTTTATCCGTTAAATTAGATTTTATAAAATTAATTATTTTGGTACAATTGATGATAAGATATGATCTTATGGATGGATAAGATAAAATATGATTTTATCTTTTAAATTATGATGCCTTTGCATGTTTATCCAATTATTTAATTATTGAATTAATTAATGGATAAAGGATGATCGATTGCCATGACCAATGTTTTAGGTGTATGTTAGGTGATTTACATTTGTCTTATTGTTGTTGGTGTTTATTAATGGGCTTGGTTTATAGCCCAATATGATTGTCATATGTAATAAAAGTGGGCCTGGTTTATGGCCCGTTCCCACCCCTAAAATGTATCCCATATTTGTCATCGAAATTTATTGTAAATTTATTAGACTTAGTGGGAGACAAAGATTTGAAGAAATGGTGGGCCCAGCAGACAATGAAGACCGAAGAAATGTAAATTGGAAGCACAATGTAATAGGATTGCATTGCATACTTACATATCACCTAGAATTGGACTTAAACTCGTGATTAGCAACCACGGGTCGATTAGTTAATGAGATCGATCATCCTTAAATAATATATGATATTATTGATGTATGCATGTTTAGACAAAATTGTATGAATCCCGCAAGCATACATAAATTGCATGATGAGACAAATTTTCAAAATTAAAAATCCCTCATTTTAAATATGATTTAAAATTGATATCAAGATTAATAAAAAGGGAATTTAAATATTGTTTAAATATTCCTACCTTCCATCAACGATCAATGTATGAGATGCTACCCGCGGATACGGTCCGACTCATATTATTGAGGGGGCCCGTTCGTCGGAAAGCTGTACATTGGATTGACACATGTTGTAAGTTGGGTGGAACTCCCATGGGATTGGCTCATATTATTGGGGGATCCACATGGCGACCGTCCATCACAACTTAATATTGATGGGTTATCTTGACATGTCACAATAAACGGCGTCATATTATTGGGCCCTTATTGGACATGAGGTAAAAACATGGGGGTTACTTTGAAAGTAATTGGGCTCTACCTTTTGAAAATTATGGTTGGTCGATGTTCTCACTAAGGAAAATAGTTTCCCGTTTTCACTAGAGGGTAGTGAAATCGTTAAAATAGTGGGAGTGTAATTCATAAAATAAAATTCGCCATATTTTATGTCTTAGTAAATTAATTAAACAATCATTGATTATTTTCTGTTTCCTTTTCAGTATACTATTACAATGATTTCTCTCAATCCACTGTTTTCAATTCTCGAACAAAACAAATTGACTGGCGCAAACTATACGGAATGGTTCCGTAAGTTGAAAATTATTCTTACTTCGGAAAAAGCTTTCTACGTGTTAGAGAAGCCGACTCCGAAGGAAGCCCCAGCTAATACAAGTCCGGAAGAGTTGGCCAAACTTGATTTATGGTGGGACCATGATATCAAGGCCAAATGCTACATGCAGGCTTCGATGTCTGATGAGTTTCAAAGGAGATTCGAGGATGCCGTGAATGCTGCTGACATTCACAAGAACCTCAAGGAACTCTTTGGAGCTCAGTCAAGGTCGGAAAGGTATGCCACCGTCAGAGAGCTCATGACGAGCCGCATGCGAGATGGAACTTCGGTCCGTGAGCATGGGGTGCACATGATTGGGCTCATTGAAAAGTTGGTAACACTCGACTTGACTTTGGAGCATGAACTTAGCGCGGACTTGTTGCTTCTATCACTTCCTTCATCGTTTGACGGTTTTGTGATGAACTTCAATATGAACAAGATAAAGGCCACCCTTGAAGAGATGGTCAATATGCTTGTCACATATGAAGCCACACTAAAGAAGGATAAACCGGTACTCTTGGTTGGCTCCTCTTCTAACTCTAAGAAAGGACCAAGTGTTGGAAAACGGTGTTCAGATCAATCAGAATTGATACCCGGTGCAGCGGAAGTTTTAAAATTTTATATGGAACGATTCCATATCATGGGTATCAAAACTTTACAATTAAATTGTGCGTGTAAAAATTAAATAACAATTAAATTTTTACCTTGAATCTCGAAACGAGATTATGGACACCAACAGATAACTCTGCTCTTGTTGTATATCCCATGAACTGATGGACGAACAATTCTTCAATCAGGTCCACGAACAGAATTCGAATCCCTCTTATAGATTGCACTAGAAAATATATCAGAAGTTTCTACGAAGAGAATTAACGAATTTGATCCGTTAAACCAGACTGAAAATTCGAAATTCACAGACTGGATTTCAGAGAGAAAAACACAGAGAGGGGGGCGGCCACTCTAGGTCTCAAAACCCTAGTGTTCGAAAATTATGAGACTTGTGTCTAATTTCTGCACTGCAATAACTTATTTATAATGTGGGCTGCTAACAGCTTAGGGCCCATTAGTCATAATTTAAAGCCTGACAAGCAAAGCCTGCATATTCAGAAATTAATATAAAATTCATCGTGACTCAGATTGATAAACCAATTTCACCAATGTGCACAGAAACCATTTCTGCATCTTTTAAAGTCAAGATAAATTTTCTGAATCCGAATTCAGTGATTTCCAAAAATGCCCATCCCTATGTCATTTTAGGAAATCTTACTCTTCTACTCTGATATAAGAAGTCTCACTTCTTTATTCACTAAATTTAACTCTTTAAATTTAATTATCTCAACGGGGATTAAAAATCCATTACTTGTGTGACCCTCAATGGTTCAGGGATAAAGCTAGTCGTGGGCTCACAACTCCTTGTGACTCGGAACAACAATTTTCGACTTGCCCATCGAATCATGGTAAGAGCGCCTAGCAACATCGCCCCATGATTCCCTAGGTATCACTGATAGTGCCTGCAAGAACCAATAGATTTTGGTTAGCGTACAGTATGGTCCCTTCATCAATATATCCCGATCGAATCAACAACCATTGGTAAATCGAGAGTCATTCGAGATTCGATAACTATGCAATGCATCTTGAAGATCAAATAGTGACATCGCATGTGCTACTAAGAAACCATTTCTTAAAAACACATCATGTACTCTGGCCAGAGATAATTCACACTAATAACTCCTCAGATTTCATAGGATATCCACACTCGCAAGTATGTGGTGAATCCTTGACAACAAAGCATCGACTCCTATATGTGTCGTAACTGTACCCAATCCCGACACCTGATGACCCCAATAGAGTCGGTAAATGAGTCAAAGTACAGTACTAGCATATAGAGTCTCAATGATATTTCAAGTAGTAAGGACTAATGGTGTACAACCAAAACCGCGGACTTTATCCACTCGATAAGTGATAACCACTTGGAAAGTCCGGATAGGGTAGTTCGATCATTCATCGTATGAATACCCATTTGCATGCTTTGAACATCTCTATGTTCCATACCAATGAAACGTGGTACTCGGCATCGCAAATGCTAGTCTCAATCTTGAGTGATCCTTATCCTTATTAACGGACGGCTCAATCGACTAGGAACTGTTTAGAATATACAATGACTATAAGATGTGTTTCATGATAGCCATCCCCATGTGCCACCACATCTTACATACACTATAGTATATTCAAGGTCTTCATCTAAACATCTTATAGTATGTCACAACATAATAATATGATAAAAGATAAAGTAAATGCCATTATAAAAGTGTAAATTATATTAAACAAAAGATTGTTTATACATAGAGTCATAAAAGCCCTTAGCCACAAGTTGGCTCACCGGGCACCCACTCTTTCAATCTCCCACTTGCCCTAAAGCCAACTAGTCATACTACGTAGTCCCATTGCTTCGCGATGTTTGTCAAATAATGGTCCTGGCAAGGGCTTAGTAAGTGGATCAGCGATATTTTCTGCAGAGGCCACTCTCTCGACAGTGATGTCTCCTTTTTCCACGATCTCCCAGATGATGTGGTATTTCCTCAGTACGTGTTTGGATCTTTGATGAGACCTTGGTTCCTTTGCCTGAGCAATGGCACCCGTGTTGTCACAGTACACCGGGACTGGACCAACAGCTTCAGGAATAACACCCAACTCTTGGACGAAATTCCTCATCCAAACGGCCTCTTTAGCAGCAGCTGATGCCGCAATGTATTCTGCCTCAGTGGTGGAATCCGCTGTGGTGTCCTGCTTGGAACTCTTCCAAGAGACAGCACCGCCGTTGAGCATGATCACAAATCCAGAGGTTGACTTCGAGTCATCCACGTCACTTTGGAAGCTAGAGTCGGTATAGCCTTCCAATTTCAGTTCTCTTCCTCCATAAACCATGAATACATTCTTAGTTCTTCTCAAGTACTTAAGAATATCCTTCACGGCTTTCCAATGCATTTGATCGGGATTGGCTTGATATCTGCTCGTGACACTCAGAGCAAATGCCACATCCGGTCTGGTGGATATCATCCCATACATGATACTCCCTATGGCTGACGCATATGGTATGTGTGTCATTTTCTCTATCTCTTCGTCAGTCTTGAGACGCATAGACTTGGATAGAGAGACTCCATGACACATAGGTAGATGTCCTCTCTTGGACTCATCCATTGAAAACCTTTTCAATATAGTGTCGATGTAGGTAGCTTGAGTAAGTCCTATCATTCTCTTAGATCTGTATCCCTAGAATATAGGACGCCTCACCCAAATCCTTCATCGAGAATCTACTTGATAACCATATCTTTGTTGACTGCAACATCCCTACATCATTCCCAATGAGTAAGATGTCATCAACATAAAGTACTAAGAATGTCATAGCATCCTTAACTACTTTCTTGTACACGCACGGTTCCTCCGGGTTCTTGATGAAACCAAAATCCTTTATTGTTTCATCAAATTTTTGGTTCCAACTTCTTGATGCTTGTTTGAGACCATAGATCGATCTCTGAAGCTTGCATACCTTATGCTCGCTTCCCATGGATGTGAATCCCTCGGGCTGCATCATATATATTTCTTCCTTAATGTTTCCATTAAGAAATGCAGTCTTCACATCCATTTGCCATATCTCATAGTCATACCATGCTGCTATGGCAATAAGAATTCTTATGGACTTGAACATTGCAACTGGTGAAAAAGTTTCATCATAGTCAACTCCTTGTCTTTGAGTATAACCTTTTGCCACCAATCGTGCCTTGTAGGTCAGTACCTTTCCATCAGGCCCAAGTTTTCTCTTATAGATCCATTTACACCCTATTGGAACAATTCCATCGCGAGGATCTACTAAAGTCCAAACTTGGTTTGTATGCATCGAATCTATTTCCGACTGCATAGCTTGAAGCCATAAATTCAAATCTGCATCAGAAATTGCTTCCTTGAAGTTTTTTGGATCACATCCAATGTCGGGTTCACTTTGATCCCCTTCAAGAAGAAAACCATATCTAATAGGAGGCCTAGAAGTCCTCTCGGATCTTCTAGTAATAGGTGTGTCAATCAATGGTTCCTGAGGTGTAGGATCATTATTTTGTATCTTGGGTTCTTCTCGAATTTCTTCGAGTTCCATCATCTTGCCTTTCTTATCCAATAAGAACCCCTTCTCCAAGAAGGTGGCATTCCTTGAAACAAACACTTTTGTTTCAGTAGGATGATAGAAATAATATCCGATTGAATTCTTCGGATACCCTACAAAATAACATAAGGTGGATCGAATATCCAACTTATCTCCCACTGTCTGCTTAACGTAAGAAGGACATCCCCAAATCCTCAAGTACGAATACTTAGGAGCTTTGCCATTCCATAACTCGTATGGTGTTTTGTTCACTGCTTTAGTGTGAACGTTGTTCAACAACAATACCGTCGTTTCAAGAGCATAGCCCCAAAACGAATGTGGGAGCTCAGTGAAGCTCATCATGGATCGAACCATGTCCAACAAAGTTCGATTGCGACGCTCCGAAACACCATTAAGCTGAGGTGTCATAAGAGGAGTCCACTGAGAGAGAATCCCATTCTCTTTTAGATAGCTCAAAAACTCGGTACTCAAGTATTCTCCACCTCGATCTGATCGAAGTGCTTTAATCCTCTTACCTAGTTTGTTTTCTACTTCAGCCTTGAATTCTTTGAACTTTCAAATGATTCAGACTTATATTTCATCAAATATAAGTACCCATACCTAGAATAATCATCAGTAAAGGTAATGAAGTAGGTGTGACCAAATTTTGTACCAATACTAAATGGTCCGCAAACATCCGTATGGATCAAATCCAATAGATTTTGACTACGCTCAGGTTTTCCTTTGAAAGGAGATTTAGTCATTTTTCCTTTCAGGCAGGACTCACAAGTAGGTAGAGAGTTAATATCAGACATATCAAACATGCCCTCTCCCACTAGCTTGTTCATCCTCCTTGATGAAATATGACCTAGCCTAGCATGCCAAAGGTTTGCCGGGTTTTGACTATCGATTTTCCTTTTGTTTGTTGTTACCGGTTTATCAACACAATTTATTGGAACGTCTTTTAATTTTAAGTTATATAGATCGTTTTCAAGTTGTCCATTTCCAATCAAACATTCATTCTTGTAAATATTGCAAATCCCATTCACAAAATTGCAAGAAAAACCATTTCTATCAAGCATAGAAACAGAAATAATGTTTTTAATAAAGTCTGGAACAAATAAAACATCTCTAAAAAATAACTTAAAATTGTTCTGCAAAACTAAATAAATGTCTCCTATAGCTTTGGCTTTGACTCTAGAACCATTTCCGAGCCTTAGCTGGGTCTCACCCATCCTTAGCTTATTACTTCTTGTCATCATTTGCAACTCATTGTAAATGTGAGATCTATATCTGGTATCCAATACCCAAGAAGTAGTATTAAGTAAAACATTTATTTCAATGTAAAACATACCCTTTTTAGTTCTCAACTGCTCGAGGTATTCCTTGCAGTTACGTTTCCAATGACCGGGTTTCTTGCAGCAATGGCAAACTTGTTTAGACTTTTCGAATTTTGCATGTAACATTTGGCCTTGAGATCATGGTCCAACCATTTCTCTAGTTCGGCCAACCTTTCGGCAGTTACATCAGCCGAGGCTGTTTTCGGAGAAGCCTTTTCTAACACTTAGAAAATCTTTTCCGAACTCATGAAAATCTTAACTTATGGAACCATCCTTTATAGATTGCGCTAGAAAATTTGTTTTGTTCGAGAATTGAAACATGTGGATTACGAATTCATTGTAATGAAATACTGAGATGAAACAGACAATAATCGATGATTTGTTTAATAATTCACTAAGACATAAAATATGACGAATTTTATTTTATGAATCACACTCCCACTATTTTGACGATTTCACCACCCTCTAGTGAAAACGAGAAACATTTTCTTTAGTGGGAACATGGAGTCCAATTGACAAACTATAGTCCCGAATAATATCAACCAACCATAATTTTCAAAAGGTAGAGCCCAATTACTTCCAAAGTAACCCCCATGTTTTTACCTCATGTCCAATAAGGGCCCAATAATATGACGCCGTTTATTGTGACATGTCAAGATAACCCATCAATATTAAGTTGTGATGGACGGTCGCCATGTGGATCCCCCAATAATATGAGCCAATCCCATGTGAGTTCCACCCAACTTACAACATGTGTCGATCCAATGTACAGCTTTCCGACGAACAGGCCCCCCCAATAATATGAGCCGAACCGTATCCGCGGGTAGCATCTTATACATTGATCGTTGATGGAAGGTAGGAATATTTAAACAATATTTAAATTCCCTTTTATTAATCTTGATATCAATTTTAAATCATATTTAAAATGAGGGATTTTTAATTTTGAAAATTTGTCTCATCATGCAATTTTTATGTATGCTTGCGGGATTCATACAATTTGTTCTAAACATGCATACATCAATAATATCATATATTATTTAAGGATGATCGATCCCATTATCTATTCGACCCGTGGTTGTCAATCACGAGTCTAAGTCCAATCCTAGGTAATATGCAGGTATGCAATGCAATCCTATTACATTGAGCTTCCAATTTACATTTCTTCAGTCTTCATTGTCTGCTGGGCCCACCATTTCTTCAAATCTTTGTCTCCCACTAAGTCTGATAAATTTACAATAAATTTCGATGACAAATATGGGATACATTTGTAGGGGTGGGAACGGGCCATAAACCAGGCCCACTTTTATTACATATGACAATCATATTGGGCTATAAAACAAACCCATTAATAAATCCAACAACAATAAAAACAAATGTAAATTCCCTAACATACACCTACAAAATTGGTCATGGTAATCGATCATCCTTATCCAATAATATTTAATTCAAAATTAATTTATTGGATAACATGCAATGACAATTAAATTAAAAAGGATAAAATCATATTCCATATATAAAATCTTATTTTACATACAAAATCATATTTTATCTTTTTATCAAATAAAATCATATTTTACATATAAAATCCAATTTTATACATAAAATCATATTTTACCCAATATTTCCATAAGATCATATCTTATCGTCAATTGTACCAAAAATAATTAATTTCATAAAATCTGATTTAACGGATAAAATCTATAAATTTTCCAAAAATTCAAATTTATCTAAAAATCAATTTTAAAATTTTCGGACTCGAACAATTCGATCCGACGCCTCGTGGACCAATCAAAAACAATTTTCGATCGGACCAAAAATAGAATTTTAACATATTAAAATTTTAATTAAAAATAAAAATTAATTTTCCCGGGCCGCCCGTGACGATCCCGGGCAGCCCGCGCCCCAAAAGGGGCTCGGGCCGGGCAGCCCGTCGCTGCCCCTTGGGAAGCGGCGATCGCTGCCCTGGGCAGCGATGGACTCGCTGCCCTTGGGCAGCGACGTTCGCTGCCCCGGGTTTGCCCATTAATTTTAAATTTTTAAAATCCTTTTGTTTCAAAAAACCAAGGCTTAAAAATTTTGTACAATCGATTAATTTAATCGCTTGATCTGAGCAACCTGTCTCTGATACCACTGTTGAAAAACAGTGTTCAGATCAATCAGAATTGATACCCGGTACAGCGGAAGTTTTAAAATTTTATATGGAACGATTCCATATCATGGGTATCAAAACTTTACGATTAAATTGTGCGTGTAAAAATTAAATAACAATTAAATTTTTACATTGAATCTCGAAACGAGATTATGGACACCAACAGATAACTCTGCTCTTGTTGTATATCCCAGGAACTGATGGACGAACAATTCTTCAATCAGGTCCACGAACAGAATTCGAATCCCTCTGATAGATTGCACTAGAAAATCTATCAGAAGTTTCTACGAAGAGAATTAACGAATTTGATCCGTTAAACCAGACTGCAAATTCGAAATTCACAGACTGGATTTCAGAGAGAAAAACACAGAGAGGAGGGCGGCCACTCTAGGTCTCAAAACCCTAGTGTTCGAAAATTATGATACTTGTGTCTAATTTTTGTACTGCAATAACTTATTTATAATGTGGGCTGCTAACAGCTTAGGGCCCATTAGTCATAAGTTAAAGTCTGACAAGCAAAGCCTGCATATTCAGAAATTAATATAAAATTCATCGTGACTCAGATTGATAAACCAATTTCACCAATGTGCACAGAAACCATTTCTGCATATTTTAAAGTCAAGATAAATTTTTTGAATCCGAATTCAGTGATTTCCAAAAATGTCCATCCCTATGTCATTTTAGGAAATCTTACTCTTCTACTCTGATATAAGAAGTCCCACTTCTTTATTCACTAAATTTAACTCTTTAAATTTAATTATCTTAACGGGGATTAAAAATCCATTACTTGTGTGACCCTCAATGGTTCAGGGATACAGCTAGCCGTGGGCTCACAACTCCTTGTGACTTGGAACAACAATTTCCGACTTGCCCATCGAATCATGGTAAGAGCGCCTAGCAACATCGCCCCATGATTCCCTAGGTATCACTGATAGTGCCTGCAAGAACCAATAGATTTTGGTTAGCGTACAGTATGGTCCCTTCATCCATATATCCCGATCGAATCAACAACCATTGGTAAATCGAGAGTCGTTCGAGATTCGATAACTATGCAATGCATCTTGAAGATCAAATAGTGACATCGCATGTGCTACTAAGAAACCATTTCTTAAAAACACATCATGTACTCTGGCCAGAGATTCGTCACACTAATATCTCCTCAGATTGCATAGGATATCCACACTCGCAAGTATGTGGTGAATCCTTGACAACAAAGCATCGACTCCTATATGTGTCGTAACTGTACCCAATCTCGACACCTGATGACCCCAATAGAGTCGGTAAACGAGTCAAAGTACAGTACTAGCATATAGAGTCTCAATGATGTTTCAAGTAGTAAGGACTAATGGTGTACAACCAAAACCGCGGACTTTATCCACTCGATAAGTGATAACCACTTGGAATGTCCGGATAGGGTAGTTCGATCATTCATCGTATGAATACCCATTTGCATGCTTTGAACATCTCTATGTTCCATACCAATGAAACGTGGTACTCGGCATCGCAAATTCTAGTCTCAATCTTGAGCGATCCTTATCCTTATTAACGGACGGCTCAATCGACTAGGAACTGTTTAGAATATACAATGACTATAAGATGTGTTTCATGATAGCCATCCCCATGTGCCACCACATCTTACATACACTATAGTATATTCAAGATCTTCATCTAAACATCTTATAATATGTCACAACATAATAATATGATAAAAGATAAAGTAAATGCCATTATAAAAGTGTAAATTATATTAAACAAAAGATTGTTTATACATAGAGTCATAAAAGCCCTTAGCCACAAGTTGGCTCACCGGGCACCCGCTCTTTCACCAAGTGGAAAGGGCAAGAAACGTTCTGCCCCGCCCAAGAAGATTGTACCAAATAAGAAGGGAAAGGCCAAGGTTTCAAATGGGATAAAAGATGAAAACGTTTGCCATTACTGCAAGAAACCCGGTCATTGGAAATGTAGTGCAAGGAATACCTCGAACAGTTGCGAACTGCAAAGGGTATGTTTTACATTGAAATAAATGTTTCGCTTAATACTTCTTCTTAGGTATTGGATACCGGATGTGAATCTCACATTTGCAATGATTTGCAGGTGATGACAAGAAGTCGTAAGTTAAGGATGAGTGAGACCCAGCTAAGGCTCGGGAATGGTTCTAGAGTCGAAGCCAAAGCCAAAGCCAAAGCCAAAGGAGACATTTATTTAGTTTTGCAGAACAATTTTAAGTTATTTTTGAGAGATGTTTTATATGTTCCGGATTTGGTCAAAAACATTATATCTATTTTTATGCTTGATAGAGATGGTTTTTCTTGCAATTTTGTGAATGATTTGCAATATTTACAAGAATGAATGTTTGATTGGAAATGGACAACTTGAAAACGATCTATATAACTTAAAATTAAAAGACGTTCCAATGAATTATGTTGATAAACCGATAACAACAATTAAAAGGAAAAACGATAGTCAAAACCCGGCAAACCTTTGGCATGCTAGGCTAGATCATATTTCCTCAAGGAGGATGAACAAGCTAGTGGGAGAGGGCATGTTTGATATGTCTGATATTAACTCTCTACCTACTTGTGAGTCCTGCCTAAAGGGAAAAATGACTAAATCTCCTTTCAAAGAGAAACCTGAGCGTAGTCAAAATCTGTTGGATTTGATCCATACAGATGTTTGCGGTCCATTTAGGATTGGTACTAAATGTGGCAACACCTACTTCATTACCTTTACTGATGATCATTCTAGGTATGGGTATTTATATTTAATGAAATATAAGTCTGAAGCATTTGAAAGGTTCAAAGAATTCAAGGCTGAAGTAGAAAACAAACTAGGTAAAAGTATTAAGGCACTTCGATCGGATCGAGGTGGAGAATACTTAAGTACCGAGTTTTTGGACTATCTAAAAGAGAATGGGATTCTCTCTCAGTGGACTCCTCCTATGACACCTCAGCTTAATGGTGTTTCGGAGCGTCGCAATCGAACTTTGTTGGACATAGTTCGATCCATGATGAGCTTCACTGAGCTCCCACCTTTGTTTTGGGGCTACGCGCTTGAAATGGCGGTATTGTTGTTAAACAACGTCCACACTAAAGCAGTAAATAAAACACCATACAAGTTATGGAATGGCAAAGCTCCTAAGTATTCGTAATTGAGGATTTGGGGATGTCCTGCTTACGTGAAGCAGACAGTGGGAGATAAATTGGATAGTCGATCCACTTTATGTTATTTTGTAGGGTATCCGAAGAATTCAATCGGATATTATTTCTATCATCCTGCTGAAACAAAAGTGTTTGTTTCAAGGAATGCCACCTTCTTGGAGAAGGAGTTCTTATTGGATAAGAAAGGCAAGATGATGGAACTCGAAAAAATTCGAGAAGAACCCGAGATACAAAATAGCGATCCTACACCTCAAGAATCATCACAAGACACGCCTATTACTAGGAGATCCGAGAGGACTTCTAGGCCTCCTATTAGATATGGTCTTCTTCTTGAAGGGGATCAAAGTGAACCCGTCATTGGATGTGATCCAAGAAACTTCAAGGAAGCAATTTCTGATGCGGATTCGAATTTATGGCTTGAAGCTATGCAATCAGAAATAGACTCGATGCATTCTAACCAAGTTTGGTCTTTAGTAGATCCTCCCGATGGAATTGTTCCAATTGGGTGCAAATGGATCTACAAGAGAAAGCTTGGGCCTGATGGAAAGGTATTGACCTACAAGGCAAGATTGGTGGCAAAAGGTTATACTCAAAGACAAGGAGTTGACTATGATGAAACCTTTTCACCAGTCGCAATGTTCAAGTCCATAAGAATCCTTATTGCCATAGCAGCATGGTATGACTATGAGATATGGCAAATGGATGTAAAGACTGCATTTCTTAATGGAAACATTAAGGAAGAGATCTATATGACGCAGCCTGAGGGATACACATCCATGGGAAGCGAGCATAAGGTATGCAAACTTCAGAGATCAATCTATGGTCTCAAACAAGCATCAAGAAGTTGGAACCAGAAATTTGATGAAACAATAAAGGATTTTGGTTTCATCAAGAACCCGGAGGAACCATGCGTGTACAAGAAAGTAGTTAAGAATGCGGTAACATTCTTAGTACTTTATGTTGATGACATCCTAATCATGGGGAATTATGTAGGGATGTTGCAGTCAACAAAGATATGGTTATCAGGTAGATTCTCGATGAAGGATTTAGGTGAGGCATCCTATATTCTAGGAATTCAGATCTATAGAGATAGATCTAAAAGAATGATAGGACTCACTCAATCAACCTACATCGACACCATATTGAAAAGGTTTTCTATGGATGAGTCCAAGAGAGGACATCTACCTATGTGTCATGGAGTTTCTCTATCCAAGTTTATGTGTCCCAAGACTGACGAAGAGATAGAGAAGATGACACACGTGCCATATGCGTCAGCCATAGGTAGTATCATGTATGGGATGATATCTACCCGAACGGATGTGGCCTATGCTCTGAGCGTCACGAGCAGATACCAAGCTAATCCCGGTCAAATGCATTGGAAAGCCGTGAAGGATATTCTTAAGTACTTACGAAGGACTAAGAATTTATTCATGGTTTATGGAGGGAGAGAATTGAAGTTGGAAGGCTATACTGACTCTAGCTTCCAATGTGATGTGGATGACTCGAAATCAACCTTTGGATTTGTATTCATGCTCAATGGCGGTGCTGTCTCTTGGAAAAGTTCCAAGCAGGACACCACAGCGGATTCCACCACTGAGGCAGAATACATTGCAGCATTAGCTGCTGCTAAAGAGACGGTTTGGATAAGGAAATTCATCCAAGAGTTGGGTGTAATTCTTGAAGCTGTTGGTCCAGTCCCGGTATACTGTGACAACACGGGTGCCATTGCTCAGGCAAAGGAGCCAAGGTCTCATTATAATTCCAAACACGAACTGAGGAAATATCACATCATCCGGGAGATTGTGGAAAGAGGAGACATCAGTGTCGAGAGAGTGGCCTCTACAAACAATATCGCTGATCCGCATACTAAGCCCTTGCCAGGACCATTGTTTGACAAACATCGCGAAGCAATGGGATTACGTAGTATGACTAGTTGGCTTTAGGGCAAGTGGGAGATTGAAAGAGTGGGTGCCCGGTTAGCCAACTTGTGGCTAAGAGCTTTTATGACTCTATGTAAAACAATCTTTTGTTTAATATAATTTACACTTTTATAATGGCATTGACTTTATATTTCTTCATATTGTTATATTATGATATACTATTGTTGTTTTGATAAAGACCTTGAATATACTATAGTGTATGTAAGATGTGGTAGCACATGGGGATGGCTATCATGAAATACATCTTATAGTCACTGTATATTCTAAAATGTTCCTAGTCAATTGAGCCGTCCGCAAATAAGGATAAGGATCGCTCGAGATTGAGACTAGCATTTGTGATGCCGAGTACCACGTTTCATTGGTATGGAACATAGAGATGTTCAAAGCATGCAAATGGATATTCATATGATGAATGATCGAACTACCCTATTCGGACTTTCCAAGTGGTTATCACTTATCGAGTGGATAAAGTCCGCGGTTTTGGTTGTACACCATTAGTCCTTATTACTTGAAACATCATTGAGACTCTATATGCTAGTAATGTACTTTGACTCGTTTACCGACTCTATTGGGGTCATCAGGTGTCGGGTCTGGGTACAGTTACGACACATATAGGAGTCGATGCTTTGTTGTCAAGGATTCACCACATACTTGCGAGTGTGGATATCCTATGCGATCTGAGGAGATATTAGTGTGACGAATCTCTGGCCAGAGTACATGATGTGTTTTAGGTTAATGGGTTATCCTAGTAACACATGCAATGTCACTATTTGATCTCCAAGATGTTATGCATAGTTATCGAATCTCGAACGACTCTCGATGCACCAATGGTTGTTGATTCGATCGGGATATATGGTTGAAGGGACCGTACTGTACGCTAACCAAAATCTACTAGTTCTTGCAGGCACTATCAGTAATACCTAAGGAATCATGGGGCGATGTTGCTAAGCGCTCTTACCATGATTCGATGGGTAAGTCGGAAATTGTTGTTCCGAGTCACAAGGAGTTGTGAGCCCACAGCTAGCTGTATTCCCGAACCATTGAGGGTTACACAAGTAATGGATTACTAAAATCCCGTAGAGATAGTTAAATTTAAAGAGTTAAATTTAATGAAAGAGAAGTTGGACTTCTTAACTAAAGGGAGTGAGATTTCCTAAAATGACATAGGGATGGGCATTTTTGGAAATCACTGAATTCGGATTCAGAAAAATTATCTTGACTCTAAAAGATGCAGAAATGGTTTCTGTGCACATTGGTGAAATCAGTTTATCAATCGGAGTCACGATGAATTTTATATTAATTTCTATAACAACAGGCTTGGCTTGTTGGGCTTAAGTTATGGATTGTGGGCTTTAAGGAGTTAGAGTCCTGATACAATTATAACTAGAAATTATCTATAAATAGGACTGCAGTGTTGGAAAATTTGGAAAGATATTCAGTCTTGAATTTTCGAAAATCAGTCTAGATTATTCATGAGGATTTTCGAAATCCTCTGTCCCTTTCGGAGAAAATTCGACTTGTGATTTTTATGAAAAATTACAATCTGAATTAACAGATCATATCTGTTTATTCTCTACGCAAACTTCTGATTGATTTCTAGTGCAGTCAATCAGATGGTTTTGTTTTCTATTCGTGGACCTGATTGAAGAAACGTTCGTTCATCAGTTCCGAGGATATACAACAAGAGCAGATTAAATTCTGTTGGTGTCCATAATCTCGTTTCGAGATTTTAAGGTAAAATATTTAATAGTGATTATTTATTTTACTTACACAAATTTAATCATAAAATTTTTGATACCCAGATATGGAATCGTTCCATATTAATAAAATAAATTTTTAAACTTCCGCTGCACCGGGTATCAATTCTAATTGATCTGAACACAGTTTTCCAACAATGTGCACATACACGTTGAACCTATTTTCTTTGACATAGCCATGATAGTAGGGCCGCTCAGCTTTACACCAGTATATGGTCTAGCACTAGTAATGTAGAGGAGATGGATACGTCTGGCTACTACGGTGTTTTAGACGAGTGTGGTTGTACCCGGATGTCGATCTGCGAGGTTCCGACACTCATTTAGGCGCCTGGTCTGAGTATGATTTGATGGATTACCCGATATCCAGTCATCATGTGCATGCATCATATTTATATGTTTACTCATGTTTACGTACTGGGCGTTAATCGCTCACGTCCTTGGTATTATCTTTGACAACCCATTCTACGGGGTAGGTTCCAGGTTGGACAGAGCAGGAGGTTAGAGGCAGGACTAAAAGGCAGGAGCTGTTAGGGAGTATATTATACAGGAGCAGATGATATAGTTGTATAATAATATCTTTTAGTTTTTATTGTATATATTTTGATATGGTTGTATCACTACAGATTTGGGTTTTAGTGCCGATTGTTTTCTGCTGGGTTACGTATATTATGGGTTATGTTTCATTATGTTTTACTATGATAATTAAGTATTTCAATTAAGTTGATTGCATGCTTGTTAGTAGGTGACTCAAAGTAGGGTCACTACATTTTTTGTATCAGAGCATGCTTAATCTTTGGGAATTTAGTCTTGGGATTTAAATGCGCATTTGGGATTTAATGTGCATTATTCCTTTCAGATATGGCCGTAAGAGGTGATGAAAGTCATGGTAGTGTTGGCCAAGGAGGAGATATTCATCATCATCATCACCACGAGGGTAGACGACGTTATACTATTAATAAGTTTATGCAGGTTGGGCCGAAACCCTTGGTGGGAGGTGAGAACCCTAAGGTTGCAGAGAATTGGCTAACTAAGATTGAAAGTACTTTTCGAGCATTTTCTTGTACTGAGGAGCAGAAGATGGAAGTACTGGAATTTATATTGGAAAAACGAGCACGGAAGTGGTGGGACGCAAAATCTGCTCAGGCACGTACAGAGGGAGGTAGAGTGACATGGGAAGACTTCCTCCAACAGTTTCGGAAATTATATTTTCCTCCTGCTATTCGTCAGGCAAGATCTATGGAGTTGTTGTCACTGAAGCAAGGGTCGATGACTATCGACAAGTATCAACAATGATTCTTATATATGTTACCGTATTGTCCTCACATCAATGCCAGCGATGAGTCTAAATATGATCTGTTCTTACAAGGGCTTAACAAGGAGATATATGCTCAAGTGGTGATATGTGATAATCCAACATCTTATGAAACTCTGGTTAACCGTTGTCGATTAGTGGAGAATAGTATCCGACATGCGAAGGTACTGATGCCTTCTCAGCCCAGTGGATCACTTGGACCCAGAGCTCAATCATTCAAGAAATCAGGTTCATTTTCTACTTCTACTTCTTCTACTTCAAGATCTCGAGGATTCTTCCACTTTGGAAAAAAGAAGAAGGAAGTTCGTTGTGATCATTGCGGTAAGGACCATCGTATAGGAGAATGTCGGAGGGCATCTGGTGCTTGTTTCATCTGCGGTGAGCAGGGTCATTTTCGGAGAGATTTTCCTAATCAGACAAGAGCTGCTAGTGGATCTGGATCTCAGACTGTTGGATCTCAAGATTCTATTCATCCACGTCAACCATCAGCACCATCAGGTTCTTCAACCATACGCCCACGAGCTTAAGAACAGGTGTTTGCTCTTACCCAGGAGCAGGCTACAGCAGAGAGCGATCGCATGTTGACAGGTACCTTTCTGTTATGTGGTATTCATGCACTTGTTTTAATTGATACTGCGCATCGCATTCTTTTATTTCTAGTCGGTTTGTTAAGAGACATAGATTACCTTATGTATCATTAGACCTGAATTTAGTTGTATCTACTCCGCTGGAGAAGGAGGTAGTAACTAAGCGTCTAGTGATGGGTTGCCTTCTCGAGTTTGAAGGTCATGTGTTGTCTGCCAATCTGATGATTCTATCTATGGAAGATTTTGATTGTATTTTAGGGATTGATATGCTGATATTGTATCACGCTACTGTGGATTGTTATCAACGCTTGGTACAGTTTCATCCGGATGAGGGTGATAGCTGGTACTTCTATGGTGAGGGAGCGCGACCTCCGATGCCACTCGTGTTGGCTCTGAAGGCCTGTTGTGCCTTAGGGTTAGGTGGTGAGGGCTACCTCATCTATGCAGTTGATTTGTCCAGAGTAGTCAGGGTATTGGTGATTTGCGGGTGGTCAGCGAGTTCCCTGATGTTTTTCCCAACGATATTCCTGGTTTTCCTCCAATTAGTGATGTGGAACTTGGAATTGATCTAGTTCCAGGAACAACGCCTATATCCCGAGCACCCTATTGTCTGGCTCCGTCAGAGATGAAGGAATTGAAGCAGCAGTTGCAGGATCTGCTGGATAAGGGATATATTCGTCCGAGTGTTTCTCTGTGGGGAGCACCTGTATTGTTTTTCAAGAAGAAAGATGAATCGATGCGATTATGTATTGATTACAGGCAGTTGAACCGTGTCACCATCAAGAAAAAGTACCCGTTACCACGAATTGATGATTTGTTTGATCAGTTGCAGGGTACTTCTATTTATTCGAAGATTGATTTGAGATCGGGATATCACCAGATGAGGGTAAGAAACTCAGATATTTCTAAGACTGCTTTCCGAACCAGGTACGAACATTATGAATTCCTTCTGATGCCATTTGGATTGACGAATGCACCTGCAGTCTTTATGGAATTGATGAATAGAGTATTTCAAGATTATCTGGATAAATTTGTCATCGTGTTCATCGACGATATTCTGGTTTATTCTCATGATAGAGATGAGCACGCACACCATTTGAGAATTCTATTGCAGACGCTACGGGATAAGCAGCTATATGCTAAGTTGAGCAAATGTGAGTTCTGGATTGACCAGGTCGTATTTCTTGGTCATGTTATATCCAAGGAAGGAATATCTGTGGATCCGAGTAAGGTTGAAGCAGTGCTGAACTGGTCTCATCCGACGACGGTGGATGAGATCCGTAGTTTTCTAGGTCTAGCTGGTTATTACCGTCGGTTCATCAAGAATTTTGCACAGTTATCCAGGCCTTTAACACAGCTTACCCGGAAGGATATTTCGTTTAAGTGGTCCTCAGAGTGTGAGGAATCATTTCGAGAGCTGCGTAGACATCTGACTACTGCACCTGTGCTAGCTTTACCATCTGGATCGGGAGGTTATGTTGTGTACACGGATGCCTCTGGTCAGGGGTTAGGATGTGTACTGACACGACATGGACATGTGATAGCTTATGCATCTCGACAGTTGAAGACGCACAAAGTGAATTATCCAGTACATGATCTCGAGTTGGCTGCGATTATATTAGCTCTCGAGATTTGGAGGCATTATCTGTATGTCGAGAAGTTTGAGATACATACAGATCACAAGAGTCTGAAATATTTGTTCACTCAGGCAGAGTTGAACATGAGACAGAGATGTTTGATGGACTTATTGAAGGACTATGATTTTGAGATTAAGTATCATCCAAGTTCTGCTAATCTTACTGCTGATGCCCTGAGTTGGCAGGTAAGACTTTCTGCACTTCAAACTAGTGATTTATCTCATATTATTCAGGAATGTTGTTCTCTTGGTTTCACGCTAAAGCACAAGAAAGGAAGGAATGGAATTCGTTTGTTTACGGTTCTGTCTGAGCCAGCATTGTACTCTAGGATCACAGATGCTTAGATTTCTGATGTTATGACCCAACGATTGACACGTCTAGCCAATGGAGTTAATACATCTAGATTTCATTACCAATTTGATGGTTTATTATGTTTATCTAATCGAGTGGTTGTTCTTGATGATGCAGAGCTAAGAAATGATATTCTTTCTCAAGCGCACAGAAGTCGATTGACAGTTCAACCTGGAAGCATGAAGTTGTATAGGGACTTGCAATCTAGATTCTGGTGGAAGGGAATGAAGCGAAATGTGTACCAGTTCGTCTCTAAATGCCTTGTATGTCAGCAAGTCAAGGCGGAATATCAACGACCAGGTGGTTTATTACAGAGCTTAGAGGTTCCCGAGTGGAAGTGGAAGCATGTGACTATGGATTTTGTTACCCACTTGCCCATGACCTCACGTCAGTGTGATGCTATCTGGGTCATTGTGGATCGTCTGACGAAATCTGCACATTTCATTCCTTACAATAGAGAGTATTCATATGATCGCATGGTATGTTTATATATCCAGGAGATAGTGCAATTACATGGAATTTCATTGAGCATAGTCAATGGTACCATACTTGATAAGACTTTGTACTTAGCATGGAGGTACAAGGTTCGAGTATGGGGAGGGCATGAAACTTCCCACCAGGGGGAAGAAGGCCATGAGTAGCAAAATGGCTGGGCCAGAAGAGAGAAAAGCCCAGTCCATTACAAAAAAGGGCGCCCTTTTTTTGTAATGGACTGGGCTTTTCTCTCTGCTGGCCCAGCCATTTTGCTACTCATGGCCTTCTTCACCCTGGTGGGAAGTTTCATGTCCTCCCCAGACTCAAACCTTGTACCTCCAGGCTAATTACAAAGTTTTATCAAGTTTAGTACCATTGAGCTAGTCCCTTTTTTTTAAAGGACTGGGCTTTTCTCTCTGCTGGCCCAGCCATTTTGCTACTCATGGCCCTCTTCCCCCTGATGGGAAGTTTCATGCCCTCCCAGACTCTAACTTTATACCTCCAGGCTAAGTACAAAGTCTTATCAAGTCTGGTACCATTGAGCTAGTCTAGCTCAATGGTACCAGACTTGATAAGACTTTGTACTTAGCCTGGAGGTACAAGGTTCGAGTCTGGGGAGGGCATGAAACTTCCCACCAGGGGGAAGAAGGCCATGAGTAGCAAAATGGTTGGGCCAGCAGAGAGAAAAGCCCAGTCCATTACAATTTCGGGGTAGTTTTCAGAAGGCATTGGGTACTACTCTGAGTTTGAGTACTGCATATCATCCGAAGACTGATGGACAGTCATAACGGATGATACGGACACTCAAAGATATGCTGAGAGCATCTGTTATGGATTTTGGCTTGTCATGGTAGGAGCAGTTACCTTTGATAGAATTTGCCTACAATAATAGCTATCATCGCAGTATTGACATGGCACCCTTTGAGGAATTGTAAGGGCGACGATGTCGTACTCCACTATTCTAGGATGAGGTGGGAGAACGACAAGTTGAGGGGCCAGAGTTGATACAACAGGTTGCAGACAAGGTAGATCTGATCAAGCGGAGAATTAAAGCTGCCCAAGACAGACAGGCTAGCTATGCTAATGTTAATCGTAGGCCATTGCAGTTCGAGCCTGGTGAGGATGTGTTTCATTGAGTATCACCTTTTAGAAAGGTAATGAGGTTTGTGTTGAAAGGAAAATTATCACCTCAATATATTGGACCATTTGAGATACTGGAAAAGATCAAAGATTATGCTTATCGTTGGGCATTACCACCATATCTCTCCAGTATTCACGACGTATTCCACGTGTCATTACTTCGGCAATATATCACTGACGAGTCGCATGTGATACATCCGACTGACGTGCAACTTGAACCTGATTTGTCATACGTGGAAAGACCACTCCGGATTCTTGATAGGAAAGAGAAAGTACTCCGAAACAAGACTATACCATTAGTTATGGTTCAATGGAAACGCAGAGGCGTAGAAAAAGAGACTTGGGAGCTCGAGAGTCGTATGCGAGCGGAACAAAATGAGTTGTTTGATGTATATTCCACTGATATGTATAGTATGTATAGTATCTTTAGAATATACGTTTGGCATGTACATTACTTGCTGATGAATAAACTTGCATGTTTAATTCCTTGATTGTTACCCAGATAGAAATTTTGAGGACGGAATTTCTTAAGTTGGGGAGAATGTAGTAACCCATACCCTGTTTTAAGTTAATTAAATATTAATCATAATTAAGGGTTACTCAATACATGATCAAGGGATTAAATGAGATGAAAAATAATTAAATTGTGTGTTAAAATATGTATTTTAAAATATCGGTTTATAGACGATATTAAAATACATATGTGATTTTTATAGCATGAGGTGAAATAATTTTAATCGGGACAAGTTTGAATCTTGAATGAATAAAAGAGTACACACATTTAACCACATGTACACAAATTTAAACACGTGTATTGCGATATATATATATATATATGGATTTTACACGTGCCATACTATTCACGGTCACATCATCATCTTCTTATTTCCGTCACCTTTTCTCTCTCCTTCACCGACATCTTCTTGCCGGCGTAACTCCGCCGATGGTTACCGAAACTCAAAAGTAAATATATCGTTGGACTCCTCGCGACGAGATCTTTCCATTGACACCCATTTCACCTATTTTTTGAGCGATTGGACGAAACCAGACACCGACAGCCGCCATTTTCTCGTCGTCGTTCAGCTGTCTCTGGTCTTCGAAACATGAAATTGATTATATGATTGGAATCATCTCGATGAGAGCTAGCTATTGGTACTAATTTAGTAAGGTTTAGATCACAGGCACAGAAAACCGTTTTTCCGACCGCCGTCGTTCGTCCCCGTTTCGTCGCCGTAAGACGCCAAAAACTTGAAATTGATTGAGGCGTTTTGTTCCTTATGTCGTAAGCTTCGTTTTGATATAAATATTTTGCAGAAATACCCAACTTCAACGACGACTGATTTTCCGGCTGCCGCCACCGTCACCGCCGCCGGACCGCTATCGTGTTTCCGGCCACTATTCAGTGTTGGACTGATTTTTGTTTAATTGTTGGGCTTGTTACACAGCTTTGATATATAAATTGGAACACATAAACTGGCTAACTACGGACGAAGGTATGGTCCGGAAATCCTATTAAGAAATAGAAGTATATGCTAGCTTAGTTAAGGCTTGTAGATAACAATTAGTGATACAATAAATATTTGATTCTAGGCTTAGAATCTAGGTCCTGACGTAGATTCGAACTATTATATAGAAGGTACGTAAATATTGACTGAGATGGCCAACGAGTATGCATGTTTATATGTTGCATTTTTATGTGGCATGATGTATGTTTTACTGATTTTATATTCATATGTCATTTGCACATACACGTTGAACCTATTTTCTTTGACATAGACATGATAGTAGGGCCGCTCAGCTTTACACCAGTATATGGTCTATCACTAGTAGTGTAGCGGAGATGGACACCTCTGGCTACTACGGTGTTTCAGACGAGTGTGGTTGTACCCAGAGGTCGATCCGCGAGGTTTTGGCACTCATTTAGACGCCTAGTTTGAGCATGATTTGATGGATTACCCAATATCCAGTCATCATATGCATGCATCATATTTATATGTTTACTCATGTTTATGTACTGGGCGTTAATCGCTCACGTCCTTTGTATTATCTTGGACAACCCATTCTACGAGGCAGGTTCCAGGTTGGACAGAGCAGGAGGTTCGATGCAGGACTAAAAGGCAGGAGCTGTTAGGGAGTATATTATAGAGCAGGAGATGATATAGTTGTATAATAATAGCTTTTAGTTTTTATTGTATATATTTCGATATGGTTGTATCACTACAGATTTGGGTTTTAGTACCGGTTGTTTTCTGTTGGGTTACGTATATTATGGGTTATGTTTCATTAAGTTTTACTTTGATAATTAAGTATTTCAATTAAGTTGATTGCATGCTTGTTAGTAGGTGACTCAAAGTAGGGTCACTACATGTTGTTTGCACTACTTCTTGTGCAAACGCACTACTTGTTTTCACTAGTTGTTTGCTCTTAATTCTTATGGTTTGCACTTGGAGTATTGTTGTTTGCGCTTGAAGGATGCTCATCTTCACTACTGTGGTTTGCGGACAGAAAATCGAAGAACAGAGTGTGCCACTTGATTGGTAATCTTCTACCAATCGAGCGGGCTGCGTGAAGAATGAAAACAGTAGGGGTCAAGATTTTAGCTCCCTCGATCGGTCAATCTTTACCGATCGAGCAAGATATCGGTCGCAGGAAAAAATAAAATTTCAGAAATTTAAAACTTTTATTATGTGGGCTTTATTTCGTGGGCTTTAAAGTCCATTTAAATAGGATCTTGAGATGCAAAAGAGGGGGGAATCGACGCAGAGATTGGAGACGGCTACAGACAGAGAGAAGAAACATCTGGCAGCTAGGTTTTATCTTTCTTGTTCTTAGTTTTAATTCATTTAGTTTTTGTACTTGGTTAAGGAAGACGAAACCCTTGATTTTATTTACTTTGTGAGATTTTGATTTTTAGTGTTTAATTCAATTTGAGTATCAAGAGTTGTTTTGATTTATTTCATGCTTGTGTGTTTGATTATTAGATTGATCACCTGATAATTCTTTCGTACAATCTACCGCTAAATTAGAATTCAAATCCGTAATTGTTTGAATCATCTAATTTGTGAAACAACTGCATTTAATATTTTCTGTTGTTGAATTTGTTAAATCGTAGTAACAAAAATTAACTAGGCTAAATAAATCCTCTGGTGCATGTGTTGTCTAGATTCATCAGTTTCACTCAAATGAATGCTACCTTAGATTTAAATCTAGATCGCTGGTATTTGGATTGATTTATTGGTAAGGGTTAGTCTAGAACACTGGTGTATAATTAACTAAGATTAAGGTGAAATAGGAATTAGATTTTCAATGGTGAATATTCAATGAGAATTAACTATTTTTAGAGAATCGATGATCGAGTGAATGATTTCAAGGGTATAGTCGACCGATACCAATGCTTGTTTTTAATTGATTTTTGTAGTTTAATTTAATCTCGCATGTTAATTGATTTAAATTCCAAATCCCCTTTTATTTATCTAAAGTATTTTTAGGAACACAAATAAATTTCACTTTTCTCGTGGGAACGATCCCTACTCTCGCTATTAAATTTTTATTTAGTTAATCTGAGTTGGGTTAATTTGGGTGCGACACGACTAAGCACTACCACTTGTCATGTTGCTATAGTTATTAATCAATCAAATATAATATATTAGCTACTTGTTAAATCAACAAAATTAAGAATGCAAATAATAAGCAAGCATGTCAAGATATGATGAGGAAATTTAAATCAAACAAGAATATATTTATAATTCATATTGAATTAATATTTTTCAAGAATATTGACAAATATTGAATCTTTAATCAAAATTCTGCAGGAATATTGATATATGTTAGATCTCGAATCAATATTATTTGTTAATATTGATAAATATTATATATATCTTATATCACTATCGTTGGAAATCTAATATCAAAATTCTTCTATAATTTTGGTGAATCTCGGAAGATTTGATTCTTCATAAATATTGACAAACTTAATATCTTGGATCAATATTCCATCAAGAAATATTGATATTTCTACCAAAATATGGATAAATCTTAAATTTTTAATTAATATTCTTCATGAATATAAACAATCTCTTATTTAAATATTAAATCATAAATTTTGCTATTTTGTTAAAATCAAATCAATATTTTTCCGGAATATTGGTGAATATTAATATATCATGCTATCAAATCAATATTCTTCAGAAATATTGTCAGATCTTAAATTATCTAACAATATTGACAATTTTTATATCTTGTATCAATATTCTTCAAAAATATTGATAAATATTGTATCCGTAGATCTATCAAATATCAATATAAAACCATGTTGTGTTACATGAAGGACTTCAACACAAAATCAAACTTTGTGCTTCTTCAGGAGTATCAATGATTAACTATAAGTATACACATAAAAGTAAAATTTATGCGATTTCGAGGAGCATTAATATAAGATCGAAATATTGTGCTTCTTCGAAAGCATTCATACAAAGATAATAATAATATTTTTTTTTCCTAACTTGAAGAGAACCCGTGCTGATAACGTGTTATAAATTTAGTGGAGAAAATGGAGGAAGAGAATTAAATACTAGAGAAATACAATAGAGAAAAGATGAGTGAAATCAATTAATTCTCATTTCAACTATACGCCTCTATTTATAGGGTAGAAGGAATGTTACAAGAAAATAATTATACAATCAAATCAATCACCTAAATATCATCTATGTATAACAGTAATATTGAAAGAGTGGGTGCCCGGTAAGCCAACTTGTGGCTAAGGGCTTTGATGACTCTTTGTATAAACAATCTTTTGTTTAATATAATTTACACTTTTATTAATGGCAATGACTTTATCTTTCTTCATATTGTTATATTGTGGTATACTATTGTTGTTTTGATAAAGACCTTGAATATACTATAGTGTATGTAAGATGTGGTAGAACATGGAGATGTCTATCATGAAACACATCTTATAGTCACTGTATATTCTAAACTGTTCCTAGTCGATTGAGCCGTCCGACAATAAGGATAAGGATCGCTCGAGTTTGAGACTAGCATTTGCGATGCAGAGTACCACGTTTCATTGGTAAGGAACATAGAGATGTTCGAAGCATGCAAATGGATATTCATATGATGAATGATCGAACTACCCTATCCGGACTTTCCAAGTGGTTATCACTTATCGAGTGGATAAAGTCCGCGGTTTTGGTTGTACACCATTAGTCCTTACTACTTGAAACATCATTGAGACTCTATATGCTAGTACTGTGCTTTGACTCGTTTACCGACTCTATTGGAGTCATCAGGTATCGGGATTGGGTATAGTTACAACACATATAGGAGTTGATGCTTTGTTGTCAAGGATTCACCACATACTTGCGAGTGTGGATATCCTATGCGATCTGAGGAGATATTAGTGTGACGAATCTCTGGCCAGAGTACATGATGTGTTTTAAGAAATGGTTTCTTAGTAACACATGCGATGTCACTATTTGATCTTCAAGATGTATTGCATAGTTATCGAATCTCGAACGACTCTCGATATACCAATGGTTGTTGATTCGATCGGGATATATGGATGAAGGGACCGTACTGTACGCTAACCAAAATCTATTGGTTCTTGCAGGCACTATCAGTGATACCTAGGGAATCATGGGGCGATGTTGCTAGGCGCTCATACCATGATTCTATGGGCAAGTCGGAAATTGTTGTTCCGAGTCACAAGGAGTTGTGAGCCCACGGCTAGCTGTATCCCTGAACCATTGAGGGTCACACAGAGTAATGGATTTTTAATCCTCGTTGAGATAGTTAAATTTAAAGAGTTAAATTTAATGAACAAAGAAGTTGGACTTCTTAATTATGAGTAGAGGAGTAAGATTTCCTAAAATGACATAGGGATGGGCATTTTTGGAAATCACTGAATTCGGATTCAGAAAAATTTATCTTGACTTTAAAAGGTGCAGAAATGGTTTCTGTGCACATTGGTGAAATCGGTTTATCAATCGGAGTCACGATGAATTTTATATTAATTTCTGAACATGCGGGCTTTGCTTGTCGGGCTTGAACTTATGACTAATGGGCCCTAAGCTGTTAGTGGCCTACATTATAAATAAGTTATTGCAGTACAGAAATTACACACAACAGGTCACAATTTTCGAAAAAACCCTATTTTTCTCCCAGTAGTGGCCGCCCCCCTTCTCCCCTCTGCTCGGAAAATCCAGTCTGTGAATTTTGAATTGCAGTCTGGTTTAACGGATCAAATTCGTTAATTCTTTTCGTAGAAACTTCTGATAGATTTTCTAGTGCAATCTATCAGAGGGATTAATTATCCGTTCGTGGACCTGATTGAAGAACAGTTCGTCCATCAGTTCCAGGGATATACAACAAGAGCAGAGCAATCTGTTGGTGTCCATAATCTCGATTCGAGATTGGAGGTAAAAATTTATAATTGTTATTTAATTTTTACACACACAATTTAATCGTAAAGTTTTGATACCCATTATGGAATCGTTCCATATAAAATTTTTAAACTTCCGCTGCACCGGGTATCAATTATGATTGATCTGATCGCCGCATTCTCCAACAGTGGTATCAGAGCCAGGTTGCTCAGATCAAGCGATTAAATTAATCGATTGTACAAAAATTTTTAAGCCTCGGTTTTTGAAACAAAATAAATATTTTAAAATAAAAAAAAAAAAATTTCGGGCAAAAACCCGGGCAGCGATTGGGTCGCTGCCCGGGGGGGCAGCGATGGTCGCTGCCCCGGGCAGCGCACGACGCTGCCCAGGGCAGCGCTCGGCGCTGCCCTAGGGGCAACCGGGCTGCCCGGCCCGACCCCATTAGGGCGCGGGCAGCCCGGGAATGTCCCGGGCGGCCCGCGGGAAAAATTAATTTTTTTTTTAAATTTTTAAATTAAATTTTAATATGTTAAAATTCTATTTTTGGTCCAATCGAAAATTGTTTTTGATTGGTCCACGAGGCGTCGGATCGAATTGTTCGAGTCCGAAAATTTTAAAATTGATTTTTGGATAAATTTGAATTTTTGGAAAATTTAAATATTTTATCCGTTAAATTGAATTTTGAAATTAATTATTTTTGGTACAATTGATGATAAGATATGATCTTATGGAAATATTGAGTAAAATATGATTTTATGTATAAAATTGGATTTTATAGATAAAATATGATTTTATTTGATAAAAAGATAAAATATGATTTTGTATGTAAAATAAGATTTTATATATGAAATATGATTTTATCCTTTTAAATTTAAATTGCCATTGCATGTTATCCAATAAATTAATTTTGAATTAAATGTTATTGGATAAGGATGATCGATTGCCATGACCAATTTTGTAGGTGTATGTTAGGAATTTACATTTGTTTTTATTGTTGTTGGATTTATTAATGGGCCTGGTTTATGGCCCAATATGAATTGTCATATGTAATAAAAGTGGGCTTGGTTTATGGCCCGTTCCCACCCCTTAAAAATGTATCCCCTACTTGTCATTGTTATTTATTGTAAATACATTAGATTTAGTGGGAGATCAAGATTTGAAGATGGAGGTGGACCCAGCAGACAATAAAGACAGAAGAAATGTAAATTGGAAGCTCAATGTAATAGGATTGCATTGCATACTGCATATTACCTAGGATTGGACTAAGACTCGTGATTGGCAACCACGGATCAATTAGAAATGGAATCGATCATCCTATATAATATGTGATATTATTGTTGTATGCATGTTTTAGACAAAATTGTGTGAATCCGGCAAGCATACAAAATTTTAAAAATGATGAGACAAATTTTTATAATTAAAATCCCTCATTTTAAATATGATTTAAAATTGATATCAAGATAAATAAAGGAAATTTAAATTTGTTTAAATGTTCCTACCTTCCATCAACGATCAATGTATGAGATGCTACCCACGGATACGGTCCGGCTCATATTATTGGGGGGGCCCGTTCGTCGGAAAGCTGTACATTGGATCGACACATGTTGTAAGTTGGGTGGAACTCCCATGGGATCGGCTCATATTATTGGGGGATCCACATGGCGACCGTCCATCACAACTTAATATTGATGGGTCATCTTGACATGTCACAATAAACGGCGTCATATTATTGGGCCCTTATTGGACATGAGGTAAAAACATGGAGGTTGCTTTGGAAGCAATTGGGCTCTACCTTTTGAAATTATGGTTGGCTGATATTATTCGGGACCATAGATTGTCAATTGGACTCCATGTTCTCACTAAGGAAAACAGTTTCCCGTTTTCACTAGAGGGTAGTGAAATCGTTAAAATAGTGGGAGTGAGATTCATAAAATAAATATCGCCTATTTTATGTCTTAGTAAATTACTTAAACAATCACTGATATTTGTTTGTTTCTTTTCAGTATTTCATAAAGATGAATTCGCGTAATCCACTTTTCTCGACCCTCGAACAAAATAAGTTGACTGGCGCAAACTATACGGAATGGTTCCGTAAGTTGAAGATTGTCTTGACTTCGGAGAAGATGCTCTACGTGTTAGAAAAATCTCCTCCGAAGGAAGCACCAACTGACATAAGTCCGGAAGAGTTAGCCAAACTTGATACATGGTGGGACCATGATATCAAGGCCAAATGCTATATGCAAGCCTCGATGTCTGATGAACTCCAGAGGTGATTTGAGGACACCGTGAATGCTGCTGACATTCACGTACAACTCAAGGAACTTTTTGGGACTCAATCGAGGGCTGAAAGGTTCGCTAATGTAAAGGAGCTAATGACGTGTCGCATGCGTGAAGGCACTTCGGTCCGTGATCATGGGGTACGAGTGATTTGGCTCATACAGAAGTTGGTAACCCTTGATTTGGTGTTGGAGCATGAACTCAACGTGGACTTACTACTTCTGTCTCTTCCTTCTTCGTTTGACGGATTTGTGGTGAATTTCAATATGAACAAGATAGTGGCCTCCCTTGAAGAGATGGTCAATATGCTTGTGACATATGAATCCACATTAAAGAAGAATAAACCGGCTTTCTTGGTGGGCTCCTCTTCTTCTGCTAAGAAGGGGCCAAGTACAAAGGGTAAGAAACGTTCTGCCCCACCCAAGAAAATCGAACCCGAGAAGAAGTACAAGACAAAGGCTTCAAACATGGAAAAATCCAAGGATGTTTGCCATTACTGCAAGAAGCCCGGTCATTGGAAGCGTAACTGCAAGGAATATCTAGAGCAGTTGCGAACTGCGAAGGGTATGTTCTATATTGAAATAAATGTTTCACTTAATACTACTTCTTGGGTATTGGATACCGGATGTGGATCTCACATTTGCAATGATTTGCAGGTGATGACAAGAAGTCGCAGGCTTAGAATGGGTGAGACCCAGCTGAGGCTCGGAAATGGTTCCAGAGTTGAAGCTAAAGCTGTGGGAGATGTTTATTTATTTTTGCAGAACGGTTTTAAGTTACTTTTGAGAGATGTTTTATTTGTTCCGGATTTGATTAAAAACATTATTTCTGTTTCTATGCTTGATAGAGATGGTTATTCTTGCAATTTTGTGAATGGGATTTGCAATATTTACAAGAATGAATGTTTGATTGGAAATGGACAACTTGAAAATGATCTATACAACTTAAAACTAAAAGACGTTCCAATAAATTATGTTGATAAACCGGCAACAACAAACAAAAGAAAAATCGATAGCCAAAACCCGGCAAACCTTTGGCACGCTAGGCTAGGTCATATTTCCTCAAGGAGGATGAACAAGCTAGTGGGAGAGGGCATGTTTGATATGTCTGATATTAACTCTCTACCTACTTGTGAATCCTGCCTAAAAGGAAAAATGACTAAATCTCCTTTTAAGGGGAAACCTGAACGTAGTCAAAATCTGTTGGATTTGATCCATACAGATGTTTGTGATCCATTTAGAGTTGGTACTCAATATGGCCACACCTACTTCATTACCTTTACTGATGATTATTCGAGGTATGGGTATTTATATTTAATGAAATATAAGTCTGAAGCTGTAAGGCCCGTAAATATTAAGTTCTTAATGACGGAATTTAAGATTTAAATTCCGGATATGAGAAAATATTTATTTGAAGAAGTTAAGAAATGTGTAATTGCAATTTCCGGTCAGAAATATTTAATTTGAGAATTTTCGGATTTTAAGAAGTTTATTATCCGGAATTCTTAAATTAAAAGATTAAAAATATTTGCAATTGATATTTATGGAAGTTAAGATGTGAATTCCAAGATGATAAATATCAATAATGAATTTTGAGGATAAAATCCGAGAAAGGGCCAATTTGCAAATATTGAGCAATTCAGGGACTAAAGTGCAATAATGTCCTAAATGATTTAATTTTAATCCAAGAATATTTAATTTGAGAATATTTAGAGTTTAGACTTGAATTCTAATATTCTTAAATTATTTAGGATTGAAATTGAATTAAATCGCTTGTCCGGGGACTGAATTGCAATTAGGCCAAAGTTTAGGGACCAAAATGTAAATTGTCTTGCAACTTGTGTTTAAACGTGTAAGAAGGCTGAAAGGGAATCAGAATGATCAGCAATCACCGAGAGAAGAAGAAAAGAGAAGGGTTAAGCCATTTTCGATTCTTTAAACTCCGATATCTTTTGATCCGCCCGGTAGAATTTCCGATTGAACATATATTTGCGATCACAGCTCCGAATGCTACGTTTTGACGTAAGTTTTATGAAGTTCTACCATGTTTGAATTTTATGTTGTTGTTAGAATTAAGATTTGATTGTATAAACATGTTCTAGCATATACGACGATAGTATATCTAAGACGGATTGAGAAAAGATCGTCGTTTGGACATGTTTTGGAATATTGAAAGAATTATCGAAATTATGAATTTTGAGGGCTGCAATTCACGTGATTAGGCTGCAGAATTATGGATGTTATGATACTTATAAGATTGTCTAATTGATGTTTAAGCTTTTAGAATTTCCGGTTTTAATCCGTTACGCCGCCGGTTCAAGATTTTGAATTGTTATTCATTCTATATGTCTAGAGCTCATATTCAAGTGTTTAGTGGATGAATTGAATATGTGGTTATATTTAGAATGAAGGTATAATGATATTTGAATCGAAAGATTTATCGAATTCGAATAGTTGTGACGTCGGTTTGAATTCCGATTGTGTTAGTCAAATTTGAAATGTATCAGCTTTAAAGAAACATCGATTCGGATTGGAAATTGATGTTTAGATATGTTATACATTATTTCAGATTTGACTTGAAGATTATCGAAGTTGAATTGACGAGTTCGAGTTCGAATGACTTAAAGTGTTTGAAGTTGAATCAAGAATACCTTCAAGTAGCACTGATTGAAATAAGCAGAATTTGATGTCAGATTTGGACAGCTTGTAGTTGATCAAGAATTGACAGAGTGTCAGCTATTTGAATCAGAAATGAAGGTATGAATAGACATTAATAAGATGGGCAGAATAACTCGAGATTGTTGTTGATTATCGAGTTGCCTAAAATCACATACATGCATGTTTAATATATGTTATTGTTTACGTTTACATAAATGGGATAGATTATTCAAGATAGATATCTTCTTGAATTTCCAGAATATTTATGTCAATGTTTATTTGTCTTTTTTGATTTATATTATGTTCTGTATTGAACATGTCTTACATATTCCATGTGATGCTTACAGATTTGTCGGTATCTTTGAGTGATTATATGATCATATGATTATATGATTGATGTGTTCAAGATGTTGTTTTAGCTTATGTATGATTTGATGCATTCAGATTATGTTGCATTCATCTTGAACTCCAGCCTGAAAAGCACAGAGGGTTGAAAGACCTAGAATGCAGATGACGTTTGTAGAACTGTAGTTGAGTGGCACGGAATGTAGATTTACTTCCAGAGTCTGATGACTCATGGCACGGAATATAGATTTATTTCCAGAGCTAGATAACTCACTATAGTTGAACCAACGTCAGGGGATTGAGAGATTTGACGCCACCTCGATTGGGAGAGTCGGTGGTTAGTTAAAGATTTTATTTCCCCGGGATCCCAGAATTACGATTTATTGATATCAGATTCGATAGCCTATTCCTTGGCACATGCATTGCATTTATGCATTAACCTAGAGATTTCTAGGGATTAGAATATGCGTTTATAAATGCTAGCATGTTATGTTATGACATTCAAGATTTGAATGAGTTTATATACTTGGTATTAAAGATGAACATACTATCATGTTTTACCTCCTATTACATGATTGAAGATTTATGATTCATTTGGCATATAGATATCATATGTTTAACTGATGTATATGCATGTTGTTCATACTGAGATTTATTCTCACCGGAGTTATCCGGCTGTTGCTTTGTTTGTATGTGTGCATTGCATCAGGTTTGGGGCATGAGCAAGTCAGATGTGGCTTGGATAGCTCAAGATTGAGAAAGATTAGCATGTGGTGACTTCGGGCTAAGAATATATTGCTGTCAAATGCATGTTAGAAGGTGTTGATTTAGTTTGAGCTTAGAAAACTTAGAATTGAGTTTATTGTATTGCACCTTAGAAACATGTATGCGATTATTGTTATGTCTAGATATGCATGTGTTTATGCTTCGGACATATCGAGATTATGTATGCAATTTTTCAGATTTGAAATAGCCCTAGCAACTTTGATCTTTGTTGTAGCCTTTGATAATTTTTGTAAATTTCTGCACCGACCCTTCTTGGTAGAATGAGCATAACGTTTTACTGAGAACTCCGATTAGGGTGCGGTTGGTGGCATTGGAAAGCTAAGACAAAGATCTACAACTTTTATGTTTATCATTTTACCAGATTCTGTCCGAAACCTATGCGCGGGCGCGCCTGAAGTGGGGCGCGGGCGCACGTGGGTTTCTGGAAAAAAAAAATTTTGGTTTGAATATTCTTTTAAAATATGATTAATTGTTGATTAATCGTTTATTGCCCTAAGATGAGATTAGCAACCCGAGGTCCCCACAACAGATGGTATCAGAGCATAAAGTCTTGGACTAAGATAGAAGTTGAGCGGGGTAGATTGAGTCGCATGCATTTATAGTATGGCATGAGTATGCTTTACTTGCTTTACAGAATTGTATGCGACTATGATTGCTTGATTGAACACTACTTGCTTTATTGAGATAAGAATTACATGCTTATATGTTGTTATGTATTCCTTATTTCTTGAATTCATTAGAATAAGTGAATTCGTTTTAAGCATGTAATATGTGAAAAAGCATGAGAAATTGCAAGTATGTGTTCTATTAAGAAGCATGAGATTATATGTACGATATACTGACATTGTATGTTATAATATTTGCCATATATATTGCTTCTGTTATTGCATAAGACAGATTGTACAGATAGAATGAGAACCTCATACAGAACAGAACCGCAGACAGAACAGAATAGAGTTGAGGTAAGTTTTTGAGCCG
The DNA here is from genome assembly GCF_033568475.1 of Henckelia pumila. NCBI lineage: Eukaryota > Viridiplantae > Streptophyta > Magnoliopsida > Lamiales > Gesneriaceae > Henckelia > Henckelia pumila. Next base: position 111,770,378 of record NC_133122.1, read on the forward strand.
ATCGATATGATGATTGCCCTGAGGAGTATGTTAGTTGAACAACTCCAAAGCTAGTACTCGCCAACTCAGAACGATACAGAATATGCTATGCCTAGAAAGGGGTTGATTTGAAAAGCTGGATCAGTTGGTCAAGAGAAGAATATTCAGATGAACATAGAATCAGCTTGATTTTATATCAACTCCAAGACTTAGCAAGAAGTTGGTGAAGTTGTCAGAAGAAGTACTGAAATTGTTTGGCAGGTAAGTAAACAGAATTGTTTCTTTCCGTATATGCTAAAGAAGATAGAACAGTAGACTTTGCAGACTAGAAGCATAAGTTGATTTCAAGACAGTAATAGAAGAACGAAATCATGAATCGGTAGTACGAGGCAGAGTTGAATTTTTATTCATGCCTCTGTAGTTGTGGAAATGCTATGATCATTACCTTTACTATAACTTTCATAGCAGTATAGCTATGAAGCAAGCGATAGTGACAATAACAGCAAAGATCGAGTCAGTCTAAACGCCAGCAGATGAAGATATATAAGCATAGCTCCCCTTGCTGAAAGGCTCAAGTTGTATCAGATAAGAATATTACAGGTACGTGAGTTAATTCTAGTTAACCGCTTATATATTGATTGCATAGCATACATTCATAGATCAGTGATTTGTTATGCTATAATCTGTATCTGATGAGCCTGTATTCATCGTATTTGCTGAGATTTTTCCTGTGAGTAGATGGAATACAGTTGTAAGATTAGTCATAGCAGATGAAATACAAAATTGAGGAAATAAGATTGAATGTACTGATATCAGATATGGGATATTAAGCTAGAAATTTGTGCAATGGTAAAGCAATAGAAATGTATAGAAATGTATGATATGAGTTTCAGACATAAGATTTTGTTATTTCGGTACTAATTAGATCATGTTGACTATAGAAGAATGTCAGTAGAAGTCTAGTCGATATACTGAACTAGTACAGCATTAACCTAGAATTGACAGCTATGTCAGTGGTTAGAATGTACAGAAATAGTTCAAGCCTATTTCGACTTTTCGATGACATGAATGAAATTCTTTTTAGAGTGGTGTCTAGTACGAAAGTATTATGACAACTTGTATAGAAGAGCATTACTTGATCTGAAGAACTTCAAAAACAGCTAGCAGATTGAGTAGAAAAGAATTATGTAGTACCGAAATGATTCTATGACGTTAAGTTATGTTGAAAATATTATATTCGACTACTGTCAGCTCAAAATTAATAAATGAACTCATATCATTAGAGAATCAGAAAAATTAGTTACAGTTGAGCTTTATCTTCAATTTTGCTGAAGTTATTACATCATAGAAATCATGATTCTTGAATTTCTTGATATCGATTCAGAGGTTGTGTTATTTGACCTCGATTGATATTGATCGACTCTTATTTTGCTAGAGTCTACTTTGATTCACTCGCTGTCATTCAGAATATTTGATTTTGACTGACATTTCCTTGAGCGAGTTCCTTTGTTTGGAAATTTGAGAATTCTTGATGATTTGATGTGTTTATTCAGTATATTTTGAAGTATTTGGCTCGTAACTGATAGAAATTCAGATTCAGACCATCAGCAAGATTTATGGGTTTTAGATAATTGATGAATTTATTGGGTACGGATTTGTACTTGTTGAATATTTATGCTTGACAGATACTTAAACGATCAGAATTGTTGCGATCCAAGCTAAACTCGATTGGTTTGGAACGATAAAATTAACATTGATCTAAGATCAAGCAATAGAATATTGATTTAGAATGCTAGATTAAGATAAGAGATAAGACAGCAAAGCAGAACAGATGAATTTTTGCGGTGAATAATCGTTTGATTATGCCAGATATTCTAGATATGGAATATCAGATTCTGAAAGATGCATATGACAACAGATTTAATATCCATTTCGTTGTCTAAACATGTATGACTTACACGTAGTCAATACTTGGAAATTAGTATTGGAAGAAGAACTGAAAACAGATACGACAGAATTGACAGTACCAATACTAAAATTCCAGTAAAAGAAACAGAAAAGAAGAACGCAAGTGGTTTATGTAACAGATTAGTTACATAAGAGTTGAAATCAGATCAACTTTGTGAACGACTTTGATTCGAATCTACATGAATCGTCATGATTTTGCGATTTAGAGTGTAGTAGATTTCGACAGATTTATGAATATGTTGTATTAGATATGATACAAACATAAAAAGATACTGGTCATGCATTTAGCAAGATGATCAGATTACAGGAATTATGGAAATCTATTGTCAAAATAGAGACTTTAGATTTGTTTTCTAGATTGTGGCATTGATTGTCAGATGTCTGAGTGTTTGGTTGTATGAGATTTCATTATACCATCCTCTGATTAGTGGACTATCAGATGTGATTATCCAGATTTCCGAGGATATGCTCAGAACTATTGTACTAGATTCGGTACTAGTTGCTTGATTATTTGCCACGTGATTACTATGATTCATGTGACAACTATTTGATAGATATAAAGACAATATTTTGATGATTGATTGATCAGAAACACAGAATTGTCTTTATATTGAAACAATCTTATAGAAATATCAGTTATCAGACCAGATATGAGTCAAGAAACGATAGAAAATGTGAAGATTGTTTCGAACAGAATAAGAATAGAGCAGCATGAACAGAGCTAGAAAATGAGCAACAAATATAGAGATTTGAAGCCTGAGCAGAATGATCAATTCAGAAATTGTTTATCGAGCATCAGTAGATTTAGGAAGAAATTTCAGAATTGATTTCTATGAGTATTTGATCTAGCTTATTGATTAATACTCAAGCATGAAGTATCAGATAGATGAATTGTTATCCATATGCATTGGCTGAAGAATATCAGCTAGAACATGTATGTGTATTCAATTCAGATGTAACAGAATTCGATAAGATTGTAAGCAAGACAGACTAACTAATGCAGAGTTAGATCACGAGAAAAAGCAACTTAGATATTAAGTTGACTCAGTGATTATATGTTTTACAGAAGTGATCAGGAAGAGTAAGATATTATAGAAGAGAAGATATCAGAATAGATATCGAAAGCTCAGAGAATTGAAGTCAGTATTACTTCAGTCAGCTATACAACTTATGAGAATCAGCAGTAAGATCAAATGCGATTTCGAGGACGAAATCATTCCTTAGAGGGGAGGAATTGTAAGGCCCGTAAATATTAAGTTCTTACTGACGGGATTTAAGATTTAAATTCTGGATATGAGAAAATATTTATTTGAAGAAGTTAAGAAATGTGTAATTGCAATTTCGGGTCAGAAATATTTAATTTGAGAATTTTCGGATTTTAAGAAGTTTATTATCCGGAATTCTTAAATTAAAAGATTAAAAATATTTGCAATTGATATTTATGGAAGTTAAGATGTGAATTCCAAGATGATAAATATCAATAATGAATTTTGATGATAAAATCCGAGAAAGGGCCAATTTGCAAATATTGAGCAATTCAGGGACTAAAGTGCAATAATGTCCGAAATGATTTAATTTTAATCCAAGAATATTTAATTTGAGAATATTTAGAGTTTAGACTTGAATTCTAATATTCTTAAATTATTTAGGATTGAAATTGAATTAAATCGCTTGTCCGGGGACTGAATTGCAATTAGGCCAAAGTTTAGGGACCAAAATGCAAATTGTCTTGCAACTTGTGTTTAAACGTGTAAGAAGGCTGAAAGGGAATCAGAATGATCAGCAATCACCGAGAGAAGAAGAAAAGAGAAGGGTTAAGCCATTTTCGATTCTTTAAACTCCGATATCTTTTGATCCGCCCGGTAGAATTTCCGATTGAACATATATTTGCGATCACAGCTCCGAATGCTACGTTTTGACGTAAGTTTTATGAAGTTCTACCATGTTTGAATTTTATGTTGTTGTTAGAATTAAGATTTGATTGTATAAACATGTTCTAGAATATACGACGATAGTATATCTAAGACAGATTGAGAAAAGATCGTCGTTTGGACATGTTTTGGAATATTGAAAGAATTATCGAAATTCTGAATTTTGAGGGCTGCAATTCACGTGATTAGGCTGCTGAATTATGGATGTTATGATACTTATAAGATTGTCTAATTGATGTTTAAGCTTTTAGAATTTCCGGTTTTAATCCGTTACGCCGCCGGTTCAAGATTTTGAATTGTTATTCATTCTATATGTCTAGAGCTCATATTCAAGTGTTTAGTGGATGAATTGAATATGTGGTTATATTTAGAATGAAGGTATAATGATATTTGAATCGAAAGATTTATCGAATTCGAATAGTTGTGACGTCGGTTTGAATTCCGATTGTGTTAGTCAGATTTGAAATGTATCAGCTTTAAAGAAACATCGATTCGGATTGGAAATTGATGTTTAGATATGTTATACATTATTTCAGATTTGACTTGAAGATTATCGAAGTTGAATTGACGAGTTCGAGTTCGAATGACTTAAAGTGTTTGAAGTTGAATCAAGAATACCTTCAAGTAGCACTGATTGAAATAAGCAGAATTTGATGTCAGATTTGGACAGCTTGTAGTTGATCAAGAATTGACAGAGTGTCAGCTATTTGAATCAGAAATGAAGGTATGAATAGACATTAATAAGATGGGCAGAATAACTCGAGATTGTTGTTGATTATCGAGTTGCCTAAAATCACATACATGCATGTTTAATATATGTTATTGTTTACGTTTACATAAATGGGATAGATTATTCAAGATAGATATCTTCTTGAATTTCCAGAATATTTATGTCAATGTTTATTTGTCTTCTTTGATTTATATTATGTTCTGTATTGAACATGTCTTACATATTCCATGTGATGCTTACAGATTTGTCGGTATCTTTGAGAGATTATATGATCATATGATTATATGATTGATGTGTTCAAGATGTTGTTTTAGCTTATGTATGATTTGATGCATTCAGATTATGTTGCATTCATCTTGAACTCCAGCCTGAAAAGCACAGAGGGTTGAAAGACCTAGAATGCAGATGACGTTTGTAGAACTGTAGTTGAGTGGCACGGAATGTAGATTTACTTCCAGAGTCTGATGACTCATGGCACGGAATATAGATTTATTTCCAGAGTTAGATAACTCACTATAGTTGAACCAACGTCAGGGGATTGAGAGATTTGACGCCACCTCGATTGGGAGAGTCGGTGGTTAGTTAAAGATTTTATTTCCCCGGGATCCCAGAATTACGATTTATTGATATCAGATTCGATAGCCTATTCCTTGGCACATGCATTGCATTTATGCATTAACCTAGAGATTTCTAGGGATTAGAATATGCGTTTATAAATGCTAGCATGTTATGTTATGACATTCAAGATTTGAATGAGTTTATATACTTGGTATTAAAGATGAACATACTATCATGTTTTACCTCCTATTACATGATTGAAGATTTATGATTCATTTGGCATATAGATATCATATGTTTAACTGATGTATATGCATGTTGTTCATACTGAGATTTATTCTCACCGGAGTTATCCGGCTGTTGCTTTGTTTGTATGTGTGCATTGCATCAGGTTTGGGGCATGAGCGAGTCAGATGTGGCTTGGATAGCTCAAGATTGAGAAAGATTAGCATGTGGTGACTTCGGGCTAAGAATATATTGCTGTCAAATGCATGTTAGAAGGTGTTGATTTAGTTTGAGCTTAGAAAACTTAGAATTGAGTTTATTGTATTGCACCTTAGAAACATGTATGCGATTATTGTTATGTCTAGATATGCATGTGTTTATGCTTCGGACATATCGAGATTATGTATGCAATTTTTCAGATTTGAAATAGCCCTAGCAACTTTGATCTTTGTTGTAGCCTTTGATAATTTTTGTAAATTTCTGCACCGACCCTTCTTGGTAGAATGAGCATAACGTTTTACTGAGAACTCCGATTAGGATGCGGTTGGTGGCATTGGAAAGCTAAGACAAATATCTACAACTTTTATGTTTATCATTTTACCAGATTCTGTCCGAAACCTATGCGCGGGCGCGCCTGAAGTGGGGCGCGGGAGCAACTGGGGTTCTGGAAAAAAAAAATTTTGGTTTGAATATTCTTTTAATATATGATTAATTGTTGATTAATCGTTTATTGCCCTAAGATGATATTAGCAACCCGAGGTCCCCACAGAAGCATTTGAAAAGTTCAAAGAATTCAAGGATGAAGTAGAAAACAAGCTAGGTAAAAGTATTAAAGCACTTCGATCGGATCGAGGTGGAGAATACTTAAGTACCGAGTTTTTGGACTATCTAAAAGAGAATGGGATTCTCTCTCAGTGGACTCCTCCTATGACACCACAGCTGAATGGTGTATCGGAGCGTCGTAATCGAACTTTTTTCGACATGGTTTGATCCATGATGAGCTTCACTGAGCTTCCACCTTCGTTTTGGGGCTATGCGCTGGAAACGACGGTATTGTTGTTGAACAACGTCCACACTAAAGCAGTGGACAAAACACCATACGAGTTATGGAATGGCAAAGCTCCTAAGTATTTGTACGTGAGGATTTGGGGATGTCCTGCTTACGTGAAGCGGAAAGTGGGAGATAAGTTGGATAGTCGATCCAGCTTATGTTATTTTGTAGGGTATCCGAAGAATTCAATCGGATATTATTTCTATTATCCTGCTGAAACAAAGGTGTTTGTTTCAAGGAATGCCACCTTCTTGGAGAAGGAGTTCTTATTGGATAAAAAAGGCGAGATGATGGAACTCGAAGAAATTCGAGAAAAACCCGAAATACAAAATAACGATCCTACACCTCAGGAACCATTGATAGACACTCCTGTACCTAGAAGATCCGAGAGGACTTCTAGACCTCCTATTCGATATGGTCTTCTTCTTGAAGGGGATCAAGATGAACCCGATGTTGGATGTGATCCAAGAAACTTCAAGGAAGCAATTTCTGATGCGGATTCAAATTTATGGCTTGAAGCTATGCAGTCGGAAATAGATTCGATGCATACAAACCAAGTTTGGTCTTTAGTAGATCCTCCCGATGGAATTGTTCCAATAGGGTGTAAATGGATCTACAAGAGAAAGATTGGGCCTGATGGTAAGGTATTGACCTACAAGGCGCGATTGGTGGCGAAAGGTTATACTCAAAGACAAGGAGTTGACTATGATGAAACCTTTTCACCAGTTGCAATGTTCAAGTCCATAAGAATCCTTATTGCCATAGCTGCTTGGTATGACTATGAGATATGGCAAATGGATGTGAAGACTGCTTTTCTTAATGGAGACATTAAGGAAGAAATCTATATGAAGTAGCCTGAGGGGTACACATCCATGGGAAGCGAGCATAAGGTATGCAAGCTTCAGAGATCAATTTATGGTCTAAAACAAGCATCAAGAAGTTGGAACCAGAAATTTGATGAAACAATAAAGGATTTTGGTTTCATCAAGAACCCGGAGGAACCATGCGTGTACAAGAAAGTAGTTAAGGATGCTGTGACATTCTTAGTACTTTATGTTGATGACATCCTACTCATTGGGAATGATGTAGGGATGTTGCAGTCAACAAAGATATGTTTATCAGGTAGATTCTCGATGAAGGATTTGGGTGAGGCATCCTATATTCTAGGGATACAGATCTATAGAGATAGATCTAAGAGAATGATAGGACTCACTCAATCAACCTACATCGACCCATATTGAAACGGTTTTCAATGGATGGGTCCAAGAGAGGACATCTACCCATGTGTCATGGAGTTTCTCTATCCAAGTCTATGTGTCCCAAGACAGATGAAGAGATAGAGAAAATGACACATGTTCCATATGCGTCAGCCATAGGTAGTATCATGTATGGGATGATATCTACCAGACCGGATGTAGCATTTGCTCTGAATGTCACGAGCAGATATCAAGCTAATCCCGGTCAAATGCATTGGAAAGCCGTGAAGGACATTCTTAAGTACTTACGAAGGACTAAGAATATGTTCATGGTATATGGAGGAAGAGAACTAAAATTGGAAGGATATACCGACTCTAGCTTCCAAAGTGACGTGGATGACTCGAAGTCAACCTCTGGATTTGTGTTCATGCTCAATGGCGGTGCTGTCTCTTGGAAGAGTTCCAAGCAAGACACCACAGCGGATTCCACCACTGAAGCAGAATACATTGCAGCATCAGCTGCTGCTAAAGAGGCCGTTTGGATGAGAAATTTCGTCCAAGAGTTGGGCGTCATTCCTGAAGTTGTTGGTCCAGTCCCGGTGTACTGTGACAACATGGGTGCCGTTGCTCAGGCAAAGGAACCAAGGTCTCATCAAAGATCCAAACACGTACTGAGGAAATACCACATCATCCGGGAGATTGTGGAAAGAGGAGACATCACTGTCGAAAGAGTGGCCTCTGCAGACAATATCGCTGATCCACTTACTAAGCCCTTGCCAGGACCATTATTTGACAAACATCGCGAAGCAATGGGTCTACGTAGTATGACTAGTTGGCTATAGGGCAAGTGGGAGATTGAAAGAGTGGGTGCCCGGTGAGCCAACTTGTGGCTAAGGGCTTTGATGACTCTTTGTATAAACAATCTTTTGTTTAATATAATTTACACTTTTATTAATGGCAATGACTTTATCTTTCTTCATATTGTTATATTGTGATATACTATTGTTGTTTTGATAAAGACCTTGAATATACTATAGTGTATGTAAGATGTGGTAGAACATGGAGATGTCTATCATGAAACACATCTTATAGTCACTGTATATTCTAAACTGTTCCTAGTCGATTGAGCCGTCCGACAATAAGGATAAGGATCGCTCGAGTTTGAGACTAGCATTTGCGATGCAGAGTACCACGTTTCATTGGTAAGGAACATAGAGATGTTCGAAGCATGCAAATGGATATTCATATGATGAATGATCGAACTACCCTATCCGGACTTTCCAAGTGGTTATCACTTATCGAGTGGATAAAGTCCGCGGTTTTGGTTGTACACCATTAGTCCTTACTACTTGAAACATCATTGAGACTCTATATGCTAGTACTGTGCTTTGACTAGTTTACCGACTCTATTGGGGTCATCAGGTGTCGGGATTGGGTACAGTTACAACACATATAGGAGTCGATGCTTTGTTGTCAAGGATTCACCACATACTTGCGAGTGTGGATATCCTATGCGATCTGAGGAGATATTAGTGTGACGAATCTCTGGCCAGAGTACATGATGTGTTTTAAGAAATGGTTTCTTAGTAACACATGCGATGTCACTATTTGATCTTCAAGATGTATTGCATAGTTATCGAATCTCGAACGACTCTCGATATACCAATGGTTGTTGATTTGATCGGGATATATGGATGAAGGGACCGTACTGTACGCTAACCAAAATCTATTGGTTCTTGCAGGCACTATCAGTGATACCTAGGGAATCATGGGGCGATGTTGCTAGGCGCTCATACCATGATTCGATGGGCAAGTCAGAAATTGTTGTTCCGAGTCACAAGGAGTTGTGAGCCCACGGCTAGCTGTATCCCTGAACCATTGAGGGTCACACAGAGTAATGGATTTTTAATCCCCGTTGAGATAGTTAAATTTAAAGAGTTAAATTTAAAGAACAAAGAAGTTGGACTTCTTAATTATGAGTAGAGGAGTAAGATTTCCTAAAATGACATAGGGATGGGCATTTTTGGAAATCACTGAATTCGGATTCAGAAAAATTTATCTTGACTTTAAAAGGTGCAGAAATGGTTTCTGTGCACATTGGTGAAATCGGTTTATCAATCGGAGTCACGATTAATTTTATATTAATTTTTGAACATGCGGGCTTTGCTTGTCGGGCTTGAACTTATGACTAATGGGCCCTAAGCTGTTAGTGGCCTACATTATAAATAAGTTATTGCAGTATAGAAATTACACACAACAGGTCACAATTTTCAAAAAAACCCTATTTTTCTCTCAGTAGTGGCCGCCCCCCTTCTCCCCTCTGCTCGGAAAATCCAGTCTGTGAATTTTGAATTGCAGTCTGGTTTAACGGATCAAATTCGTTAATTCTCTTCGTAGAAACTTCTGATAGATTTTCTAGTGCAATCTATCAGAGGGATTAATTATCCGTTCGTGGACCTGATTGAAGAACAGTTCGTCCATCAGTTCCAGGGATATACAACAAGAGCAGAGCAATTTGTTGGTGTCCATAATCTCGATTCGAGATTGGAGGTAAAAATTTATAATTGTTATTTAATTTTTACACACACAATTTAATCGTAAAGTTTTGATACCCATTATGGAATCGTTCCATATAAAATTTTTAAACTTCCGCTGCACCGGGTATCAATTCTGATTGATCTGATTGCCGCGTTCTCCAACAAATATTAATTTATATAATTTAAAAAGCTCCTTAAAAGCCTTTTAAATAGCATATTTTAGTGAAAATTGGTTCCATATATATATATATGTATATATATATTGATAAGTACATTTTGTGCACTTAATTTGTTATGATATTACTTGACTTTTGTGAATTATTTGGGAGATATTGCGCGAGTTGTAGTTGTTTTTGGTTTTTGTAGGAAATAATGGAGTTGATGAGTTCATGTGAAAATAAGCCAAAAGATTGGAGGAAAAAAGTGGAAATCAAGACTTGAACAAGTAGAAAAAAATGCTCAAAGTCAAAGTAGAGGCGCGCCCGTGCTTGTTGAGTGGCGCGCCCGCATGTTGAAGAAGCTGTTGAAGGTTTTGATTGCGAACGTGTAGCGCGCTCGCGCTGGTTGAGTTGCGCGCCCGCACAACGGGTGATTCAGACGTGAGAATTTTATTATTCAAGGAAACTTGGGTATTTTCATGGGCTTTTTCTTGGACGATTTGGAGGCCATATAAAAGGGAATTTCTGACCCTAGAATAGATCATCAGCCGCCACACACATCAGAAGATAATTTGGAGAGCTTGAACGTGATTTTGGAGAGAAGAACATCAATCAACAAAGACGGACGTTGATAGACTGGACACAGAAGACCGACAACGGATTTGTTTTCTTAATTTGAATTATATATTTATTGATTTGATGTTGGGATTTATAAATATGTTTTGTGTTTATTTAAATTTGATTATGAACTAAACTTTTAGAATCTAGAGGTCGGATGGAATCTGGTGTAGACACTTTCATGAATTTGTGATTTTATTGAATTGAGTTTCTCTAGATTAATTGTGTTTCTAGAATTGAATGTCTTTTCAATTACCTGATCACTAATTGAATTGCAATATTTATTTGAAATCTGGCACTCGACAGAGGGAATTTTGAATAGGACCAATAGAAATTACACTAATAATTATTTATATAGCTCGAGAGAGTATATAATTTTAACAGAACTTAGAAAAGAACATTGTTTTACATAGATCACTGCAAGTAGAATATTCTTAATAGGGATATTGGAATTGAACTGTGGTTGATATATTTTATTCGGCAGTCGAGAGAGTGAATAATACACTTATGTGTTCTTGGTTATTAATTGAAAGAAATTCATGAAAATAAATTATTTAGGAATTATTGTTGTTGAAACCAGGTTAAATCTATACCTCTAGACCATTTTTCCTCTTATTGATAAATCTTTGCATTTTGCGTGCGTGCTATAAAATCCTCTGGTTATTTAAATTTTCTGAAAACCTCTGGATCATTGATTTTCTAAATAAAATTAAGACTATTTTAATTACAAGTACTGAATATTTTCATTTTACTCTCTGTGAGAACGATACTTGATTCATCACTTTATTAAAACTTGACACTCGTACTTTTGCGAGCATTTTTCACAACAAGTTTTTGGCGCCGTTGCCGGGGAGGATAAATTTTGATTTTGTTTAATCTTTTTACCAATTAGTCTAAGTTTTTAATTTAGAGTTTTTTATTTTATTTTTAAGTTACTAATAGATCTCTTTTTGTTCTTTATTGAAGTTCATGCGAAATTTCAAAGTGCAAAATCACTACTTTTTGATCCGAAAATCGAGCGAACTGCACATGCTTTGAGAAGAGCGAGAAAAGAAGAAGTCAATAACATGGATGAAGAGAATGCACAAGAATCTCCCTTGGTGCCAATTAGAGGGCACTTCAGGCCAGTAATCCAGGGTCACTACTCTGGTATAGCTCGTGGAACTATCAATGCTAACAATTTTGAGCTAAAGCCTGCATTGATGAACATGGTTCAGCAGAACCAGTTTAATGGGAGTGCAACTGTTGATCCTCACCTACACCTGCGCACTTTCCTGGAGATAACAGACACAGTAAAATTTAATGGTGTTTCTGAGCATATTACACGCTTACTGTTATTTCCTTTTTCTCTCCGGGACCAAGACGGAAGTTGGCTACAATCACTGCCACTAGGGAGCATTACTACATGGGAGGAGATGGCAGAAAAATTTCTTGCAAAATATTTTCCACCTGCCAAGTCCACCCAACTGAAGATTGAGATCAGCACATTCAGGAAGATGGATGCTGAACAGCTCTACGAGGCATGGGAAAGGTATAAAGAATTATTAAGACGTTGTTTTAACCATAAATTTGTAGACTGGGAGCAAATTGAGTTGTTCTATAATGGGCTGAATGCGCCTACTTGATTGTCGGTGAACTCTGCTGCTGAAGGCACCATTTTTGCTAAGGAACCTGTACAGGCCTATGATATGCTGGAGCAAATGACGATCAATAGCTTTCAATGGTCATCTGAGCGTACAGGTGTCAAGAAGTCTGTGGGAGTGTATAGAGTTGATCCTCTTACGTCTATCACTGCCCAATTATCTACATTGACGACACAAGTATCTGCGTTGAATAAGGTGAACATTGCAGATTCAGCTGGAGTTTCAGTTGCCATTGAAGGATCCCATCCCCGAGAGGAAGTGAATGTTCTCAATCCTAATGGCTACCGTGGATATGGAGGCTATAGAGGTAATCCTACTCCCAACACTTATCACCCAGGTTTGAGAAATCATGAAAATTTTTCTTACGCTAACAATAAAAATGTGTTGAATCCTCCTCCGGGATACAATGCAAATAAGGGTGAGGGTAAGCCATCTTTGGAGGATGTTGTTAGTAATTTTGTGCAGGAATCGAGCAAGAGGATGACAAAGACTGAGACTCGCCTGGACAGCTTAGAGACGCACGTGGCCAACATGGGTGTTGTGCTTCAATCCATGGAGACTACCATTGGGAAGCTGGCGAATTCCTTGAAAGATAATAATAGAGGCTAGTTCTCTAGCAACACTGAGGTAAATCCCAAGGAGCAGTGTAATGCTATCACGTTTAGGAGTGGAAAGCAGGTGGATAATGAAGAAGGCAAACCTGAGAGCAAGACGTTTGAAAAAGTTACAGTTGAAGAGAAGAAAGTCGAGGAGAAGGAGCCTGAACCTAAGCAGAAACCGATGTACAAACCACCTCTTCCATATCCCCAAAGGTTCAAGAAGAAGGCTTTGGATGAGCAGTTCTCCAAGTTCTTGGAGATTTTCAAGAAGATTCATATCAACATCCCCTTTGCTGATGCTTTGGAGAAAATGCCAAATTATTAAAAGTTCATCAAGGAGGTGATGTCCAAGAAAAGGAGGCTGCATGAGAATGAAGTGGTCAATCTAACTGAAGAATGCAGTGTCGTGCTACAAAAGAAGATGCCACAAAAGCTTAAGGATCCAGGGAGTTTTACTATTCCTTGTTCAATTGGTGAATCTCATATTACTACGGCATTATGTGATTTAGGGGACAGTATTATTTTAATTCCATTTTCTGTTTACAGGGCATTGGATCTTGGAGAGATGAAGCCGACATCGATCACTCTGCAGTTGTCAAATAGAAGCATCAAGTACCCACGAGGTGTCATAGAAGATGCACTCATCAAGGTGGATAAATTCATCTTTCCGGCGGATTTTGTGATCCTGGATATGGAATAAGAGCACGCCACGCCATTGATTTTTGGGAGACCTTTTTTTGCTACAGCGGATGCAAAAATTGAAGTGAAGAAGGGTGAATTGTCGATGGGTGTGGAAGGCGAACGGGTGATTATTAACATATTTATGAAGGAACCCAATCTACCCATTGAAGAACTATGTATGATTGAGACGGTTGTGAAGCTAGAGGGATGTCAAAAGGGTGATATTGTGGTTGAATCAAGAAAGGAGAAAGTGCCAAGTTCACCAAAGAAGAAGACCACGATTCGTGGAATATATTTGGCGAGTGAAAGAGAAGGGGAATACATAAGACCGGTGGGTGTCGGGATGACAACTATAAACCAAGCGCTACTTGGGAGGCAATCCAAGATTTTTTCCCTTAGTTTATTTTCTTTTGTTTTCATTTTATTTAAATTTTTGTTAATTAATTATTTTTAGTGCATTATAAATTTTTGAAGCCTAATTCTTGACAATTTTCAAAAATTTTCAGGTTTGGAACATGCAATTCGAAACTGACATGCGCCCGCCCCTTTACTGATGTGTGCCCGCGCGATGAATGCCTAGAAAATTATGTGAATCGCGAAGCCAATGCGCCCCCGCGCTACCTATCCTGAGCGCCCGTGCAACATTTGGAGAATTTTTTACCTTGATATGCGATACTGACGCGCACCCGCGCGACCATACTTGAGCGCCCATGCGATGTCTGGATCAAAATAAATTGGTAATGCGATACTGACGTGCGCCCGCCCGACCCATCTAGCGCGCCTGCGCGATGTGTTTTAAAAGTTTGAAACGGATCGGCCTTTCCCATACTTTCTCAAATTCCCTTTCCTACTCTTCCTAAATCCCTAATCTTCCATTCTTATGCCTCATCTTCTTCATCTGATTCCTCTTCAAGATTCTTATTTTCTCCCATATCTACACTTCTTTCATCCCATATATCTCTTCCAAACATATATTTTCTTCTTTTTCTACCATAATCCTCAAGGGTCGGTTTCACAAATAAACAGGGGTGCTTGGATTTGTGGTTAACTACAAGAGTGAAGTTGTTGCGTGGTCAAAATTCATATCCCATGTAAGTTCTCTTTGTGGTGGTTTCCAATTGTGGGTTGGTATTGATTGATCGGTAGTTGTAATTGTTTTTTTTGGAGTTGAATGTGAGTTGGTCGGGTTGTTTTTGCTTGCAAATTGTGGAGTATTGCTTGTAATTGGAGTGTGTAGTTTATTGTTGTGCTTGAATTTGAAGTTTGGGGGAGTTAGAGTGGAGGTTGTATTGAGAAATTTCTATAGTTCAATTGTTCTTAGAAGCTGTTTGATAAATGGCCCCAAAGAAAAAGCAAAAATATGGGGCATCTTCTTCAATCTCTCTGGCCTATGATGATCATCGTTCTTGGAATGAAAAAGCTGCTGAACACTATCAAAAACTTTTATATAAGAGTATGCTGGGCGAGAGAGGATTCGACAAGACAAGTGGCTTTGATCCCGATCATGTTGTTTGTGCGATTGGGAGGACGGTATTTGCTAGACAATGGGCTACTTTTGTCAAACTACCTATGGATGTTGTGATGTCTCTAGTTAGAGAATTTTACGTTAATCTGAAAGTACGAAATGATGGGATGCGGGTTTTAGTGAGAGGTAAATTGGTACCTTTTGATGCACACACTATAACACTGTTTATGAGATTCCTCCGCTTATGCATGATGAATATGCTGAGTTTAAGGGTGAGGTAGTTGATCATGATGCTGTACTAAGGCGGTTATGTGTACCGGGAGCTGAGTGGCGCTTGGGTAAGGAGAATATGCCACACATCTTGAAGAAAACTGATTTGGTGGATGATGCAAAACTGTGGTACACCTTTGTTTGTGCGAGATTGAACCCCACTGATCATGACTATGAAGTTACACACGAGAGATCACTGCTGGTTTATTGTATTTTCGTGGGCAAGACCGTCGATTTGGGCGACATTTGTCAAGATACGATTTCTAAGGTGGTGGCCGGGCGAACCAATGGTGGTCTTGATTTACCGTCATTGATTACTGATTTATGTGTTGCTGCGGGGGTGACTTGGCCTGATAGCGAGGAGTTGTTGAAAGTACGGAATCCGATTCCTTGTGTGCCTTTTAGGAGATTTGTGCCAGAGCCTGAGAGGCATGCACGTGCTGAGCGAAAGGATTTCAATACTCGAGCAGCTGCTCAACAAGAAGCAGCACCCCGTCCTGTTGTTCCTCCTACATATACTGATCGAGTTACTTTTTTAGAGGATGCAATGCGTCAGCAACCGACATTTCAGCAGGAGTCCAGAGCCTTTATGCACTACATGATGGATTTTACATCGGCATTGGCTCATCAGTTTCTGTGTGCTGAGAGTTCTTCATATCCATTCCCTCCACCACCACAGTGGCAGCCCACACATTACCCTACTGAGCAGCCCCCTCCTTTTGATGATGTGGATGGTGGCGACCACTGACGGTCGTCATGTACGGTACATGTCCTTTACTCTGTCTTGTTATATCATTGAGGACAATGATTGTACCAAGTTTGAACGGTGTCCAATATTTGGTGAAAATTGGTGAATTATTTCTGTTTTTATTTTGCTTGTTTTTAGTTTTGTGTGTTTTTGGGCTTTTAGGAAGTTTTGTTGTTTCTGAAAGTGATTGGTGTTGTGGTTGGCTTCTAATTTATCTGAAAATGAAAATGTGTGAATGAGAACTGCTGGTGTTTGCTAAGTCTCAAGAAATCATGAAGGAAGTGAAAAAAATGGCCAATGACGGTAAATTTTTTGTGCTAAAACTGAAATCCATGATGTCCACTTGTCTGAAAAAATTTTGAACTAGTGAAACCAATTAGATGAATGGATTCCTATATACTCTGTGCTGAATGCTTGAGCCTGAGTGAGAAACATACAGACATAGAAATTATTGAGGCGTTCTTTGTTCTTTGGGCCTAATTTTCTTTGAATTTTATCCTTAGTAGCCCATATGAGCCT
This sequence comes from Henckelia pumila, assembly GCF_033568475.1. Lineage (NCBI taxonomy): Eukaryota > Viridiplantae > Streptophyta > Magnoliopsida > Lamiales > Gesneriaceae > Henckelia > Henckelia pumila. Next base: position 111,787,254 of record NC_133122.1, read on the forward strand.
ACACTTATATGAGTACATGAGGTACAAGAATCTGAAATTTGTTGGAAAATCATCGTTTACTGCTGATGATTGTTATTTCTGCACTGATTGAAATTTTTATGATTTAATTGTGGATTGAGACTTGTCTAAAACTAGTTCGGACACCCTTCGAGGCAAGATATGGGCATAACTGTGATTAGGAATGATTTAGGCAATTTTTTTGAAAATCGTTTGTGCCTTTCAATCTACCTATTGATGCATGTTTGCACTAGTACCTTGTTTGAGCCTTAGTGAAAAATCGAATGGCATATGTGTAAACGTGTGACAAACCCCCATTCGACATCGTTTCAAGGTCCTACATTTATTATCCATGAATAGCCTAGACACTATTTTCTACCTTTAAGGAAGTAATTTGCATGTTAGATTATTTTTTATGCTTCTAGTTTATATTTATGAATATGGAATGGTGTGGTGAAAAGAAAAAAAAATAGGGGTAGTAGTGAAAAGAAAAAAAATGATAAAAAAGGGATTGAAAAAGTTGAGAAAGAAAAAATTGTTGTGAAAAAAAAAATAAAAAAATGAAAAAATCAATGAGGTGAAGACAAAGTGAGAAGTGAAAATGAAAAAGAGTGGAAATTCGACATAGAGCATCATTTACTCTCTCTTTTGAATTCTTATTCCGTTGTTTGTAGCCATGAGCCAGAGCTTACATTACAAGCCGATTAAGTTCTATTGGCCAAGTCACAGTCGCCCAATATACTAGTGGAGAGGGGTTGCGAGAGTCTAGCCTATGGACTGTTGATTGATGAATTTAATGAGTATGAATTTTTGATCAAAACAGGCACACACTGTTATTCTTTGCATGTAACTGTTATGAAATTTTTGATTCAATTTCAAGTTTTAACCTGTGATGCCTTGAAACGTCCTCATGATCTATGGATGTTTGAATTAAATGTGGGCAAGAGTATATTGAAACGTGGGTTGCAGAGTTTATTATTGGGCTTAATTAAGTTATTGGGCTTAAATATTTTATTTGGGCCCAATTATGTTTAAGTAATTTACTTGGGCTTAAATATGAAATTAGGGTTGTATTTAAGTTATTGAGCCTGTCTTAGAATTTATGGGTTTAAGTCTAGGGGACCAGCAGTCTGTACAATTCCATGAAAAAATAACTAAGTCCGGAATATATATTTAATTTATTTTATGCATGAAAATTATTTCAAGTATAAGTATATGTATATTATGGAAATTAATTAAATATATATTACGTACATATTTGAAGTGCATGCATACATGAAATATTTTTATGATGTGTTTATGATTGAGAATTGATCATGAAAAATATTTTTGATGGAAATGTGACAGCACAGAGGTGGTTTACCACAAGCATAGAGGTCGTTTACTACCAGCACAGAGGTGGTTTACCACCAGCACAGAGGTAGTTTACTACCAGCATAAAGGTGATTATTCACCGCCACATACGTTGGTTCTTTAGACTGATCAGTCGGCACAGTTATTAGTCACATTCATGGATATGACCATAGACCGTTTATGATGATGACAAGCTCAATTATGCTATGTATGATTAGTTATGTTATATGCATGGAGTGATGATGACAGATGCTTATGATGCATTAATTTCAAGATCATGCATGCATGCTCATGTAAGTTATATGTATTAGTATGATTATGTGCTTGTGTGATTTTTAAACCTTGTTATTATTAGATAAAACATGTTGGTCCTCTAGGCTCTCTACGCTTATATGGTGCAGGTGAGTATGATGATAGCACACTAGCTCCGACCGGCGGTGAGGGTCTATGAGTTCACTGCAGACGGCGTCCGTGACCGATGCTATTAATACTTTTATATCATGAGAGATTTTAGCAGTGTTTTTAAATAAATTCCGCATTTACACGTTTATGGTGGTTGAAAATTATTATTTTTATTATTTATGCATGGTTTACGGATTTTGAGTTTAGATATTATTTTATTATTGCATGATTCGAGAATTTTATTAAATATTTGAACATAATTTATATTAGTTTTAATTAAATGTTTATTTTAAGTGTTTATACATATATGTATGGGCATATATGTATTATTATTATTATTATTATATAAAAAAAATTCTAGCATTTTATTAGATCGAGTCGTTTCATTTGGTATCAGAGCACGGTCCTTGGATGGTGACTAGTCTGCTACGTGAAGCTCAAAAGCCACACTACCGGTCTGTAAGTTTTAAATGATTTAATATGTTTTACTAGGAGCATGTGTTCATAGTTTAAGGTTTTATGTTATGAATGATTTAAATACTTAGTTATGCATTGCGATTTACGTGAGGAATGTGTGGTGATGCAACATGCCTCGGAGACGAGTAGTCCATAGGTGTGAAATTGGGTAAATTAAGATTTGGGTGCATCTGCTTGGAAATCTTTTACATGAAGAGAAGATTCTGGTTAGAGGTAACTCTACGTTTGTGTTGCTAGATCTGGAGCTACGCATTCGTTTATCTCCCTGGAGTTTATCAGACGTATAGGTATCACACCTGAGGTTGCTACCTCTGGGTATGATGTCACCATGCCGTCTGGGCAGGTTCTCAGTACCACTAGTGTCATCAGGAGTTTGGAGTTAGAGCTGCAGGGACATTCCATCAGGGCTGATCTAGTGGTATTACCGATGACTGGTTTTGATTTTATATTGGGCATGGACTGGCTGACGGCCAATGGAGCTTCGATTGATTTTCGACGGAGGAAATTAACAGTGAAACCCTAGAGGGTGACCCGTTTATCCTCTTTGCATCCCAAAGAAGCAGTGTTTCGCATGTCATCTCTTTTGTGCATGCGAGGAAATTATTGCGACGAGGTTGCCAGAGGTTTCTTGCCAGTACTATTACAGCGTCAAAACCGGCTAGCAGATCCTTATCAGATATAGAGGTTGTTCGTGACTTTTCAGATGTCTTTTTGGATGACGTTGCAAGAATTCCACCAGCTAGAGAAGTGGAGTTCAGTATTGAGTTGATGCCTGATACTGTGCCTATCTCTAAGGCACCATACCGACTTGCTCCTACTGAGATGAAAGAGCTGAAAAATCAAATTCAAGAGTTATTGGAGAAAGGCTTTATTCTCCCTAGCTTTTCTCCTTGGGGAGCACCGGTGTTATTTGTGAAGAAGAAAGATGGCAGTATGATACTGTGTATTGACTACCAAGAGCTCAACAGGGTTACAATGAAGAATAAGTACCCACTTTCGAGGATAGAGGACTTATTTGATCAGCTGCAGGGAGCTTAGGTATTCTCAAAGATTGATCTGCAATTTGGATATCGTCAGTTGCGGATCAAAGATGCAAATGTGTCCAAGACTGTCTTCCGGACACGTTATGGGCATTACGAGTTTCTAGTGATGCCTTTCGGGTTGACTAATGCTCCAGCGGTCTTCATGGATCTCATGAGCCGGGTATTTCAGCCGTATCTTGATCAGTTCATCATAGTATTTATTGATGACATATTAATCTACTCCAGGATCATTGAGGAGCATAGACAGCACTTGCAGACAGCTTTGTAGGCTCTATGAGAGCATAGATTGTATGCAAAGTTCAGCAAGTGTGAGTTTTGGCATGAGCAGGTGGAATTTCTTGGCCATATTGTTTCTAATGATGGGATATCAGTGGATCAGTATAAGGTTGAGGCAGTGCAGAACTAGGGGACTCCGAATAACGCATCAGAAATTCGCAGTTTCTTGGGTTTGGCCGGATACTACAGGAAGTTTATCAAGGATTTTTCCTCTATCGCAGTGCCTTTGACATCCTTGACCAAGAAGAATGCAAAGTTTGTGTGGAGTCCTGATTGTCAAAGGAGCTTCGATCAGTTGAAAGAGGCACTCACTTCTGCACCAGTGTTAGCGATGTTAGTCGCACACGAGGATTTAGTTGTGTACACCGATGCGTCTAAGTTGGGTTTAGGCGCCGTACTTATGCAGTGTGACATAGTGATTTCTTATGCGTCGAGATAGCTGAAGATTCATGAGCAGAATTATCTGATGCATGATCTGGAGCTTGCAGCAGTTGTGTTTGTGTAGAAAATCTGGAGGCACTATCTGTATGGCAAGAAGTGTAAGATTTTCACCGATCACAAGAGCCTCAAGTACTTCTTCACCTAGAAGGAGTTGAAAATGAGGAAGCGCAGATGGTTATAACTTGTGAAGGATTATGACGGTGACATTAGCTACCATCCGGGGTAAGGCTAAGGTAGTGGATGATTCTTTGAGTCGGAAACGTCAATGGTATCTTGTTTATCAGTGCAGTTGCTACTTCAGAGAGAGATTCAGAGGTTCGAGTTGGAGATCTATCCGAGCGGTCATGCGCCGAGTTTAGCGGTATTGACAGTGCGGCCGACTCTTCGATATTGGATCAGAGAGGGACAACCTGCTGATGAGCAGTTACAGCGTATGAGGGAGAAGGACGAGGCCAAGGGCAGTCTTCTTTATACTATCGTGGATGGTATTGTTCAGTACTGTGGTCGGATATGGGTACCGAACGTTGATCAGTTGAGGGCCGAGATTTTGGCAGAGGCTCACACTTCTCCATACTCCATTTATCCCGCAAGTACGAAGATGTACAGAGATTTGCAATCATTATATTGGTGGCCAGGTGTGAAGAGGGATATTGGGCGATTCGTATCAGAGTGTTTGACTGGTCACCAAGTCGAGGCAGAGCATCAGCGTCCAGTAGGGTTGCTTAAATCTCTTCCCATTCCAAAATGGAAGTGGGAGAACATCACGATGGATTTTGTGGTTGGTCTTCCGAGGAGTGCCAGGGGTTGTACAGCGATTTGGGTGATTGTAGATAGACTCACCAAGTCAGCTCATTTCTTGCCGGTGTGGACTACTTTTACTTTGACGCAGTATGCAAAACTTTATATCAGAGAGATTTTTGAACTGCATGGCATACCTGTGTCTATTGTGTCGGACAAAGATCTGAGATTCACATCTGCATTTTTGGAAGCGTCTTCACACAGCATTGGGGACTAGGCTACTGTTCAGCACAACTTTTCATCTCCAGACAGATGTCCAGTCTGAGAGAGTGATCCAGGTTCTCGAGGACTTATTGAGGGCTTGTGTCTCCGATTTCCAGGGCTCCTGGGAATTGAGATTGCCGTTAGCGGAGTTCACCTATAACAACACTTATCAGGCATCTATAGTTATGGCTCCTTATGCGGCTCTTTACGGGAGGAGATGCAGATCTCCCGTGAACTAGGATAAGGTCGGAGAGAGAGTTCTACTAGGACCCGAGATAGTACAGCAGACTGCATATTTTGTGAATTAGATTCGTGACCACATGTTTCTGAAAGTATCACCTATTAAGGGTGGGATGCACTTTGGTCGGAGAGGAAATCTTAATCCGAGATACATTGGTTCATTCGAGATTTTGGAGAGGATTGACATGTTAGCCTACCGTTTGGCGCTACCACCAGGTCTTGCGGCGGTGCACAACGTGTTCCATGTGTCCCTGGTTCGGAGTTATATCTCGAATCCGTCGCATGTTCTGGGTTATGAGCCTCTATAGTTGACACCAGAGCTAGCTTTCGAGGAGAGGTCGGTTCGGATTTTGGCTAAGGAGGAGTGGAGGCTTAGGATGCGGGTCATACCGATGGTCAAGGTCCAGTGGCTAAATCACTTTGAGGAGGAAGCTACATGGGAGACCGAGACCAACATGAGAACTCGCTACCCGGAGTTGTTTGGGTAAGTACCTTAATTTCGAGGACGAAATTCTATTTAAGGGGGGGAGAATTGTAACACCCAGTATTTTTTCTACGTAAATTCGAATGCATAATTAGGAAAATAATTAATTTAAAATTTATGAATTTGGGTTAAATGATTTTTATGTGTTATTATATGAATTATATGCATGATTTAAATTTTATTTTAGCATTTAACCCGCAATTATGGAATTTATGGATTTTTGAGTAAATGTTTTATTTGATCGCGTAGACGGGACCGTGGACGAACGAGATGTTGGGTTTTCATCAAAAATATTTTATGAGATTTTTAGGAGCTTTAAAATATTATTTTAAGATATTATTTCATGAAAATTATAGTATTTATTATTATATATATGTGCCCATTTTTACCCAAAATAAGTCATTTTAATGACTTTAATTAACTTTTAAAAATTCCTTATTATGTAATTTTGGGATTTGGGTTAAGTTTTATCAGAATTATAGTTTTATTATTAGTGTTAAATGTATTATTAAGGTATATCAAGTAATTATCTTGATTTATGTAATTATCTTAAATTATCTACCCTAAATCCCTCCCAATCTCACGTTTCTCCTTCTAGCCGCCTCCTCCATCTTCTTCCAATTCCCCCACTTTTTTCCAGCAGAAACACAAGAATCCATAGCCGATTTCAAGAATTTTTATTGAGTTTTCATAGATCCATCGTCCCGAAGTCCGTACACGCGTTAAAGCTTCAAATAAAAATCCAAGGCATGTTGAATTATCTTCTTTAACACCATATAAGCTACATAATTGTTTATGCATCAGAAAATTTTGATCTAGCAGGTTACATCACGAATTTATATTAATTTCTTGCATGTTTGCTTGGAAAGCTCACGGATTGCATGTTTTCTTGCATGAGTCTCATGTTTTCTGACATGGTGAGGACCTGGGCTACTGGCTCAATGTTAAAGGAATGTATCCGGGTCCCTAGGGTCAAGCTAGGTCAGGGCTTGAGGCTGAGATAGGCTGAAAACGAAGCTACCTTCTTCTGAAGTTCATGGGCACGCAGATTTGGGTTCGTCTTCTTCCTCAAACCACGATCTGGGGTGAGGTTTGAAGGGATTGAACCCTCTAGATGTTGGTTAGGATTGAGAAGTGGTTTCACAGTCATTGGTGGTTGGACCAGGCCGTACAAAAGGAAATACGGCAGCCGCTCAGGCCTGCGCGCGAGCAGAATTATGGCTAACTTGTGTTGGTTTGTTTGAGCTGTATAGGTCACTTTTTAGGCTGGTTTTTGGCTTTTTGAAAAGTCTAGAAGTGAGCTAGATGTAGGCAGTGGTTTCATGACGAAAGGTTGTTGGAGCAATAAGAACGAAAGGGTTTTGTACAGCTGCTCAGGTTTGGCCATGTGCAGATTTCTGCACAAGTTAGGTGATAAGTTTGTGGGCTGCCTAATGGGCCGGGTAGGGTCTGGGGGTCTATTTGGGTTCTTTGGGTAATGGGTTAAGTTAGTTGGGTCTGGGTCCGAGTTAGAATAGTTGGGCTCAGGTATTTTTATTTTTAAGTGATTATTAGATTAAGTGATGTATTTGGGCTATTTTAATTGTTTAATTAGTATTTGGGCTTATAAATATTTTAATTAGGCCTTAAAATATTTAATTAATTAAGCCCAATAATTTTCATGGGCTTGGGAGTCCACGGGAATTATTGGGCCAGTCTGTGAATTTTGGGACTGTTAGTGAATAGTATTGGGCTTAATTAAGTTATTGGGCTTAAATATTTTATTTGGGCCCAATTATGTTTAAGTATTTTACTTGGGCTTAAATATGAAATTAGGGTTGTATTTAAGTTATTGGGTCAGTCTAAGAATTTATGGGCTTATGTCTAGGGGACCAGCAGTCTGTACAATCCCATGAAAAAAATAACTAAGTCCGGAATATATATTTAATTTATTTTATGCATGAGAATTATTTTAAGTAGAAGTATATGTATATTATGGAAATTAATTAAATATATATTACATACATATTTCAAGTGCATGCATACATAAAATATTTTTACGATGTGTTTATGATTGAGAATTGAACATGAAAAATATTTTTGATGGAGATTGAAGTGATGTGAGAGCACAAATATGGTTTACCACCAGCATAGAGGTAGTTTACTACCAGCACAGAGGTGGTTTACCAATATCACAGAGGTAGTTTACTACCAGCATAGAGGTGATTATTCACCGCCACGTACGTTGATTCTTTAGACTGATCAGTCGGCACAGTTATTAGTCACATTCATGGATATGACCATTGACCGTTTATGATGATGACATGCTCAATTATGCTATGTATGATTAGTTATGTTATATGGATGGAGTGATGATGACAGATGCTTATGATGCATTAATTTCAAGATCGTTCATGCATGCTCATGTAAGTTATATGTATTAGTATGATTATGTGCTTGTGTGATTTTTATACCTTGTTATTATGAGATAAAACATGTTGGGCTTTTAGGCTCTCTATGCTTATATGGTGCAGGTGAGTATGATGATAGCACACTAGCTCCGACCGGCGGTGAGGGTCTATGAGTTCACTGCAGACGGCGTCCGTGACCGATGTTATTAGTACTTTTATATCATGAGATATTTTAGCAGTGTTTTTAAACAAATTCCGCATTTACACGTTTATGGTGGTTGAAAATTATTATTTTTATTATTTATGCATGGTTTACGAATTTTGAGTTTAGATATTATTTTATTATTGTATGATTCTAGAATTTTATTAAATATTTGAACATCATTTTTATTAGTTTTAATTAAATGTTTATTTTAAGTGTTTATACATATATGTATGGGTATATATGTATTATTATTATTATTATTATTATAAAAAATTCTAGCATTTTATTAGATCGAGTCGTTTCATTATTATTCAAGGAAACTTGGGTATTTTCGTGGGCTTTTTCTTGGACAATTTGGAGGCCATATAAGAGGGAATTTCTGAACCTAGAAGAGATCATCAGCCGCCACACACATCATAAGATAATTTCGAGAGCTTAACGTGATTTCGGAGAGAAGAACATCAATCAACAAAGACAGACGTCGATCGACTGGACACAGAAGACCGAATACAGATTTGTTTTCTTACTTTGAAATATATATTTATTGATTTGATTTTGGGATTTATAAACATGTTTTGTGTTTATTTAAATTCGATTATGAACTAAAATTTTAGAGTCTAGAGGTCGGATGAAACCTGGCGTAGACACTTTCATGAATTTGTGATTTTATTGAATTGAGTTTTTCTAGATTAATTGTATTTTTAGAATTGAATGTCTTTTCAATTACCTGATCACTAATTGAATTGTAATATTTATTTGAAATCTGACACTCGACAGAGGAGATTTTGAATAGGACCAATAGAAATTACACTGTTAATTATTTATATAGCTCGAGAGAGTATATAATTTTTACGGAACTTAGAAAAAAAACATTGTTTTACATAGATCACTGCATGTAGATTCTTAATAGAGATATTGAAATTGAACTGTGGTTGATATATTTTATTCGGCACTCGAGAGAGGAAATAATACACTTAAGTGTTCTTGGTTATTAATTGAAAGGAATTCATGAAAATAAATTATTTAGGAATGATTGTTGTTGAAACCAGGTGAAATATATACCTCTAGACCATTTTTCCTCTGATTCATAAATCTCTGAATTTTGTGTGTGTGCTATAAAATCATTTGTTTATTTAAATTTTCTGCAAACCTCTTGATCATTGATTTTCTAAATAAAATTAAGACTATTTCAATTACATGTACTGAATATTTTCATTTTACTCTCTGTGGGAATGATACTTGATTCATCACTTTATTAAAACTTGACACTCGTACGCTTGCGAGCATTTTTCACAATATATATATATAAAAACTATTATTTTCTGAAAATAATATCTTAAAATAATATTTTAAGGCTCATAAAATTATCATAAAAATATTTGGAATAAAATTCCTATATCTCGTTCATCCATGGTCCCGTTTACGCGATCAAAAAATATTATTTCTAAAAATCTCATTAATAACATAAATTCGGGTTAAATGCTAAAAATAATATTTAAATCATGCACATAAATTCACATAATATCACATAAAATCATTTAACCCATTTTTATAATTTTTAAATCATTAAATTCCCTAATTATGCATGCGGGTTTACATAAACGAAATTTCGGGCGTTATAAAACAAGAACTTAAAACGACAGATACTACTTTCAGAGCAAGTGATCTTTTGCTAAATCTAATCCCTAAATAAAAAGGTTTGTGTTTTTAGCTTCAAAATATATATATATATATATATATAGTTTTGCTATGCTGCCCACCTTCGATGCTGTAGTAACCCAGATTCCATTTTAAGATAATAATATGTTAAACATGATTAAGGGTTAGTAATTAACCAATTTCGGAGTGTAATTGGACTTCAGAAAAAAAATTGGGTTTTTTACTTTGGGCCGGATCGGAAGCTCCGAACCCAGATCGGATGCTTCGATCCCAGCCAATTCGGAAGCCGATCGGAAGCACAGAGATCGGAAGCTCCGATCCAGGAATGGAAGTTCCGATCTGAAAGTAGTATCTGTCGTTTTAAATATGGTTGTATCATTACAGATTTAAGCCTGAATATGTTTTACTAAGCTGATATGTAAATTTTGGATTATGTTTCCGCACTTTTTTACTCTGTTAAGTATTTTGCTGTATTAAGTTTAATGTATGCTATTAGTTGCCAGTTAGTAGGTGATTCCATGCAGGGTCACTACATTTTTGGTATCAGAGCATGCTTAGATTTTGGGATTAGTACTTGGGATTTAGTTTAGACTTGAGTAATTTTTGCGCATTTGGTATTTTAATGTGAAATTATTTTCAGGATATGGCTGACGAAAGTCACGGTAGTGTTGGCCAGGGAGGTGGTCATCATCATCGTCACCACCACCATCATGTTGATCAACATCGTCATCATGAGGGTAAACGTCGCTACTCTATCAATAAATTCATGCAAGTAGGACCAAAACCTTTTGGTTGGAGGCGAGAATCCTGAGCAAGCAAGAAGTTGGATGTCTAAACTTGAGAGTACTTTTCGTGCTTTCGATTGCACTGAGGATCAGAAATTGGAAGTTCTAGAATTTGTTCTAGAGGATCGAGCACGTTTTTTGTGGGATGCCAAAGCTGCTCAGGCACGTACTGAGAGAGGACAGGTGACTTAGGGGGATTTCTGTCAGCAGTTTCAGAAACTGTATTTTCCTCCAGCTGTTCGCCAGACACGATCGATGGAGTTTCTTACTCTAAGGCAAGGATCAATGACTATTGATCAATATCAGCAACGATTTCTTGATCTGCTACCTTCCAGTACTCATATCAGTAACAGTGATGCATCCAAATATGATATCTTTCTGCAAGGCTTGAATCAAGATATCTACTCACAAGTTGTCGTCTGTGATGATCCGACATCTTATGAGACTTTGGTGAACCGTTGCCGTCTTGTGGAGACCAGCAACAGGAGGGCACAGTTGATGATGCCAAGACAATCTAGTGGATCTGTTGAGCCTAGAGCTCAATCTGTTGTGCAATCTGGACCTATGTATTCTTCTACTCCTACTACTTCATCTGGTTCTCGTGGTTCACGAGGTATGTTTCGTTTTGGGAAGAATAAGAAGGAGGAGGAGTTTTGTAGCCATTGTGGAGGAAAGCATCCTGCAGCTTCATGTCGGAGAGCTACTGGTGCTTGTTATATTTGCGGTCAGCAGGGACATCTGCGGAGAGATTGTCCTCAGTGCATGGGTTCTGCTAGTGGATCGGGATCACAGGTTGGATCTCAGGCTTCTACTTTTCCACGACTGCAGCCAGCACCACAGAGTTCTTCTGGTTACCTTCCATAGTCTCAAGGGCAGGTATTTGCTTTGTCTCAAGAACCGGCTACTGAGGGAAGCGTTCGCATGTTGGTAGGTACCTTTTTGTTATATGGTATTCCTGCACTTGTTTTAATTGATACTGGAGCATCGCATTCCTTTATTTCTAGTCGTTTTGTTAAGAGACATAGATTACCTTATGTATCATTAGATATGGATTTAGTTGTATCTACTCCGCTGGAGCAGGAGATAGTAATTAAGCGTCTAGTGATGGGTTGCCTTCTAGAGTTTGAGGGTAATATGTTATCGGCTAATTTGATGATATTAGCGATGGAAGATTTTGACTGTATTTTGGGAATAGATATGCTGACTTTGTATCACGCTACTGTGGATTGTTATCAGCGTCTGGTACAGTTTCATCGTTCTGAGGGTGATAGCTGGTATTTTTATGGTGAGGGTGCGCGACCTCCGATGCCACTTGTTTTGGCTCTGAAGGCATGTCATGTCTTGGAGTCAGGTGGGGAGAGCTACCTCATCTATGCAGTTGATATGTCCATGAGTAGTACGGGTATTGATCAGTTACCGATAGTCAGTGAGTTTCCTGATGTATTCTCTGATGAGATTCCTGGTTTTCTTCCGGTTACAGAGGTTGAATTTGGTATTGATCTAGTACCAGGAACTACGCCTATATCCCGAGCACCTTATCGTCTGGCGCCGTCAGAGATGAGGGAATTGAAACAGCAGTTACAGGATCTGTTTGATAAGGGATATATTCGTCCGAGTGTTTCTCCGTGGGGAGCACCTGTTTTATTTGTCAAGAAGAAGGATGGGTCGATGTGATTATGTATTGATTACAGGTAGTTGAATCGTGTCACCATCAAGAATAAGTATTCTTTGTCGTGGATTGATGATCTGTTCGATCAATTACAGGGTACTTCTGTTTACTCTAAGATAGATCTAAGATCTGGATACCACCAGATGCGAGTACGGGACTCAGATATTTCTACAACTGCTTTTAGGACCAGATACGGGCATTATGAATTTCTGGTGATACCATTCGGATTGACGAATGCACCAGCAGTCTTTATGAATCTGATGAATCAATTATTTCGAGAATATCTGGATAGATTTGTCATCGTCTTCATTGATGATATTCTTGTCTATTCTCATGACAAGGATGAGCATGCACAGCATCTGAGTATTGTGTTGCAGACATTATGAGATAAGCAGTTGTATGCAAAATTGAGCAAGTGTGAATTCTGGCTTGATCGGATAGTGTTTCTCGGTCATGTAATTTCTAATGAAGGGATATCTGTTGATCCTAGTAAGATAGAGGCAGTGCTGAACTGGTCTCGTCCGACGACGGTTGCTAAGATTCGTAGTTTCTTGGGTCTAGCTGGTTATTACCGTTGGTTCATCAAGAATTTTGCACAGTTGGCCAGGCCTTTGACATAGCTTATGTTTGAACACGCGTTCTCTGATCACACAGATGTGATACCCGGAGCAGCGGAAGTTTCAAAAATTTTGTTTTTTGATATGGAACGATTCCATATCATGGGTATCAAATCCTAACGATTAAAATCTTGCTAGTAAAAATATAAATTCACAATTAAATATTTTTACCTCTTCAAGCTAAGGCTTGATTATGGACTCCAACAGATTTAATCTGCTCTTGTTGTAAATCCCGGGAACCGATGACTCGCTCGATCAATCTCCGAAATTAGGTCCACGAATAGAAAACAGAAACCCTTTGATTGATTGCACAAGAAATCAATCAGATGTTTATCGTAGAGAATAAACAGATTTGATTTGTTAATTCAGAAAGAGATTTTCAAAAAATCACAGACCGAATTTTTCTCAAAAGGGAGTAGAGGGTTTTCAAAAAATCCCCTTGAAAATATTTTGTGTAATTCAAAAATCTCAAGGATGGAATGCTATGTAATTTTCGAACAATACACATGTATTTATAGATAATTTCTAGACTAGATTAAGTTATAATTGTATTAGGACACTAACTCCTTAGGGCCCACAATCCATAACTTAAGTCCAACAAGCCAAGCCTGTTATTATAGAAATTAATATAAAATTCATCGTGACTCCGATTGATAAAATGATTTTACCAATGTGCACAGAAACCATTTCTGCATCTTTTAAAGTCAAGATAATTTTTTGAATCCGAATTCAGTGATTTTCAAAAATGTCCATCCCTATGTCATTTTAGGAAATTCCACTTCCTTTTAGTTAAGAAGTCTAACTTCTCATTCATTAAATTTAACTCTTTAAATTTAACTATCTCAACGGGGTTTAGTAATCCATTACTTGTGTGACCCTCAATGGTTCAGGGATACAGCTAGTCGTGGGCTCACAACTCCTTGTGACTCGGAACAACAATTTTCGACTTACCCATCGAATCATGGTAAGAGCGTCTAGAAACATCGCCCCATGATTCCCTAGGTATCACTGATAGTGCCTGCAAGAACAGTAGGTTTTGGTTAGCGTACAGTACGGTCCTTTCATCCATATATCCCGATCGAATCAACAACCATTGGTACAACGAGAGTCATTCGAGATTTGATAACTATGCAATGAATCTTGAAAATCAAATAGTGACATCGCATGTGCTACTAGGAAACCATTTCTTAAAGCACATCATGTACTCTGGCCAGAGATTTGTCACACTAATATCTCCTCAGATCGCATAGGATATCCACACTCGCAAGTATGTGGTGAATCCTTGACAACAAAGCATCGACTCCTATATGTGTCGTAACTGTACCCAATCCCGACACCTGATGACCCCAATAGAGTCGGTAAATGAGTCGAAGTACAGTACTAGCATATAAAGTCTCAATGATGTTTCAAGTAGTAAGGACTAATGGCGTACAACCAAAACCGCGGACTTTATTCACTCGATAAGTGATAACCACTTGGAAAGTTCGGATAGGGTAGTTCGATCATTCATCATATGAATATCCATTTGCATGCTTTGAACATCTCCATGTCCATTACCAATAAAACGTGGTACTTGGCATCACAAATGCTAGTCTCAATCTCGAGCGATCCTTATCCTTATTAGCGGACGGCTCAATTGACTAGGAACTGTTTAGAATATACAGTGACTATAAGATGTGTTTCATAATAGTGATCTCTCTTTATTCACTATCTCATCTTACTTACACTATAGTATATTCAAGGTCTTTATCAAAACAACAATAGTATATCACAATATAACAATATGAAGAAAGACAAAGAAAATGCCATTAATGAATGTAAATTATATTAAACAAATAATATTTATACATAGAGTCATAAAAGCCCTTAGCCGCAAGTTGGTTGACTGGGCACCCACTCTTTCAATCTCCCACTTGCCCTAAAACCAACTAGTCATACTACGTAATCCCATTGCTTCGCGATGTTTGTCAAACAATGGTCCTGGCAAGGGCTTAGTAAGTGGATCAGCGATATTGTCTGTAGAGGCCACTCTCTCGACAGTGATGTCTCCTCTTTCCACAATCTTCCGGATGATGTGGTATTTCCTCAGTACATGTTTGGATCTTTGATGAGACCTTGGTTCCTTTTCCTGAGCAACAGCACCAGTGCTGTCGTAGTATACCGAAACTGGACCAACAGCTTCAGGAATTACGCCCAACTCTTGGACAAAATTCCTCATCCAAACGGCCTCTTTAGCAGCAGCTGATGCTGCAATGTATTCTGCCTCAGTGGTGGAATCCGCTGTGGTGTCCTGCTTGGAACTCTTCAAAGAGACAACACCGCCATTGAGCATGAATACAAATCCAGAGGTTGACTTCGAGTCATCCACGTCGCTTTGGAAGCTAGAGTCGGTATAGCCTTCCAATTTCAATTCTCTTCCTCCATAAACCATGAATATATTCTTAGTCCTTCTCAAGTACTTATGAATATCCTTCACGGCTTTCCAATGCATTTGATCGGGGTTGGCCTGATATCTGCTCGTGACACTCAGAGCAAAGGCTACATCCGGTCTGGTAGATATCATCCCATACATAATACTACCTATGGCTGACGCATATGGTATGTGTGTCATTTTCTCTATCTCTTCGTCAGTCTTGGGACACATAGACTTGGATAGAGAAACTCCATGACACATAGGTAGATGTCCTCTCTTGGACTCATCCATAGTAAACCTTTTCAATATGGTGTCGATGTAGGTTTCTTGAGTGAGTCCTATCATTCTCTTAGATCTATCTCTATAGATCTGTATCCCTAGAATATAGGAAGCCTCACCCAAATCCTTCATCGAGAATCTACCTGATAACCATATCTTTGTTGACTGCAACATCCCTACGTCATTCCCAATTAGTAGGATGTCATCAACATAAAGCACTAAGAACGTCACCGCATCCTTAACTACTTTCTTGTACACGCACGGTTCCTCCGGGTTTTTGATGAAACCAAAGTCCTTTATTGTTTCATCAAATTTCTGGTTTCAACTTCTTGATGCTTATTTGAGACCATAAATTGATCTCTGAAGCTTGCATACCTTATGCTCGCTTCCCATGGATGTGAATCCCTCGGGCTGCATCATATAGATTTTTTCCTTAATGCTTCCATTAAGAAATGCAGTCTTCACATCCATTTGCCATATCTCATAGTCATAGCATGTTTCTATGGCAATAAGGATTCTTATGGACTTGAACATTGCGACTGGTGAAAAGGTTTCATCATAGTCAACTCCTTGTCTTTGAGTATAACCTTTTGCTACCAATCATGCCTTGTAGGTTAGTACCTTGCCATCAGGCCCAAATTTTCTCTTGTAGATCCATTTACACACTATTGGAACAATTCCATCGGGAGGATCTACGAAAGACCAAACTTGGTTTGTATGCATCGAGTCTATTTCCGATTGCATAGCATCAAGCCATAAATTTGAATCCGCATCAGAAATTGCTTCCTTGAAGTTTCTTAGATCACATCCAATGTCGGGTTCACTTTGATCCCCTTCAAGAAGAAGACCATATCGAATAGGAGGTCTAGAAGTCCTCTCGAATCTCATAGATGTAGGCGTGTCCACTGAAGGTTCTTGAGGTATGGGATCGTTATTTTGTATCTCAGGTTCTTCTCGAATTTCTTCGAGTTCCATCATCTTGCCTTTCTTATCTAATAAAAACTCCTTCTCCATGAAGGTGGCATTCCTTGAAACAAACACTTTTGTTTTAGTAGGATGATAGAAATAATATCCGATTGAATTCTTCGCATATCCTACAAAATAACATAAGGTGGATCGACTATCCAACTTATCTTCCACTGTCTGCTTCACGTAAGCAGGACATCCCCAAATCCTCAAGTACGAATACTTAGGAGCTTTGCCATTCCATAACTCGTATGGAGTTTTATTCACTGCTTTGGTGTGAACATTGTTCAACAACAACACCGCCGTTTCAAGTGCATTGCCCCAAAACGAAGGAGGGAGCTCAGTGAAGCTCATCATAGATCGAACCATGTCCAACAAAGTTCTATTGCGACGCTCCGAGACACCATTCAGCTGAGGTGTCATAGGAGGAGTCCACAGAGAGAGAATCCCATTCTCTTTTAGATAGCTCAAAAACTCGGTACTTAAGTATTCTCCACCTCGATCCGATCGATGTGCTTTAATACTTCTACCTTGTTTGTTTTCTACTTCAGCCTTGAATTCTTTGAACTTTTCAAATGATTCAGACTTATATTTCATTAAATA
The DNA here is from genome assembly GCF_033568475.1 of Henckelia pumila. Classification (NCBI taxonomy): domain Eukaryota; kingdom Viridiplantae; phylum Streptophyta; class Magnoliopsida; order Lamiales; family Gesneriaceae; genus Henckelia; species Henckelia pumila. The sequence continues at coordinate 111,804,555 of NC_133122.1, forward strand.
TAAATACCAATACCTAGAATAATCATCAGTAAAGGTAATGAAGTAGGTGTGACCAAATTTAGTACCGATACTAAATGGTCCGCAAACATCTGTATGGATCAAATTCAACAGATTTTGACTACGCTCAGGTTTCCCTTTTAAAGGAGATTTAGTCATTTTTCCTTTTAGGCAGGATTCACAAGTAGGTAGAGAGTTAATATTAGACATATCAAACATGCCCTCTCCCACTAGCTTGTTCATACTCCTTGAGGAAATATGACCTAGCCTAGCATGCCAAAGGTTTGCCGGGTTTTGACTATCGATTTTCCTTTTGTTTGTTGTTACCGGTTTATCAACATAATCAACTGGAACGTCTTTTAATTTTAAGTTGTATAGATCGTTTTTAAATTGTTCATTTCAAATCAAACATTCATTCTTGTAAATATTGCAAATCCCATTCGCAAATTTTCAAGAAATATCTTATCTTTCAAGAATAGAAAAAGAAATAATTTTTTAATGAAATCTTGGTACAAATAAAAACATCACTCTCAAAATATAGCTTAAAATTGTTTAAAAAAATGTTTCCCATAGCTTTTGGATTCAACTCTGGAACCATTCCCGAGCCTTAACTGGGTCTCACCCATCCTAAGCTTACGACTTCTTGTCATCATCTGCAACTCATTGCAAATGTGAGATCTACATCTGGTATCCAATACCCAAGAAATAATATTAAGTGAAACATTTATAAAATATATCCTTTGTAGTTCGTAACTACTCGATATACATTCTTTGCAGTTGCGATTCCAGTAACCGGGTTTCTTGCAGTGATGGCAAACTTATTTAGACTTGTCCATCTTTGCATGTAACATTTGGCCTTGAGATCATGGTCCTGCCATTTCTCTAGTTCGGCCAACCTTTTCGAAGTTACATTAGTCGGGGCTGTTTTTCGGAGGAGCCTTTTTTAACACTTAGAAAATCTTTTCCGAACTCAGGACAATCTTAACTTATGGAACCATTTCGTATAGTTTGCGCCAAAAAGTTTGTTTTGTTCGAGAATTGAAACATGTGGATTACGAAGATTCATCATAATGATATACTGAGATGAAACAGACAATAATCGATGATTGTTTAATTAATTTACTAAGACATAAAATATGGCGAAATTTATTTTATGAATTTCACTCCCACTATTTTAACGATTTTCACTACCCTCTAGTGAAAACGAGAAACTATTTTTTTTAGTGGGAACATGGAGTCCAATTGACAAATCACAGTCCCGAATAATATCAGCAAACCATTATTTTTTAAAAGGTAGAGCCCAATTGCTTCCAAAACAACCCTCATGTTTTTACCTCATGTCCAATAAGGGCCCAATAATATGATGCCGTTTAATGTGACATGTCAAGATGACCCATCAATTTTAAGTTGTGATGGACGGTCGTCATATGGATCCCCAATAATATGAGTCAATCCCATGAGAGTTCCACCCAACTTACAACATGTGTCGATCCAATGTACAGCTTTCCGACGAACGGGCCCCACCAATAATATGAGCCGGACCGTGCCCGCGGGTAGCATCTCATACATTGATCGTTGATGGAAGGTAGAAACATTGAAACAATATTTAAATTCCCTTTTGTTTATCTTGATATCAATTTTAAATCATATTTGTGACGACACGAGTTCTAATCTCTCATTAATCAAATCATTGTAAATAACAGACAAAGAATCAAAGTCTAAATAAAGTAAAAAAAAAAATATTTAAAAAAAATGGAGCACCTCGTCGATCGGTAAAAAGTTACCGATCGAGCGAGCACTTAAGCCCAAATCTCGGGTAAGTTCAAACGTGGCCTCGCTCGATCGGTCAATCTTCACCGATCGAGCGAGCCATCTTTGCTCACAATTTTGTTCTCAAATCCATGGCCTCGCTCGATCGGGTACTTTCTACCGATCGAGCGAGCACAAAATGCTCAAAGTTCTGTTTCCAAATCAAGGGCCTCGCTCGATCGGTAGGAATCACCCGATCGAGCGAGCTCAATTCCCAGAAAATCCATCTGGTGCAATTTTGCTGTCAAAATGTGTTCCTTTATTCCTTCATCAACTACTATCAACTCATACAAAGCCTATTCCAAATCCTAAGCTATCATGCATTCTAACATGATCAAGTTGATAGAAATAAATCATAACAAAGCCTTAAAATCAATTCAAGATAGGCTAACATATCAAACAAGAATCATTGTATACAACAACAATTCAAGTCCTAAGAAGTAATATACATCATCTAAAGTCTTGAGCATATAAATAATACATCAAACTCATAGCCAACAAGTCTTAGTACATGTAACTACAACAAGATCATGTTCTTAAACTCAACACTAACATTGACAGCTCACACCAACCATCTAAACTCGGATCATCACGCTATTCTCCTCATCCCTTGTTCTTCAAGTTCGCTTTTGCCCTATTCCACTTCCGCCTATTGCCATGACACATACAACACAAAAATAGCCGGATAACTCCGGTGAGAAATATATTTCCCAGTAAAAGCAAATAAACATGCATAGCAAAGCATATATCAAATTCATGATATAAAAGTAACTACAATGCATGTTTTAAAACAAGGTTCTCTAGTTCATCGTTTGGGATCCCGAGAAAAAGATATCATAACTAACCACCGACTCTTCCAATCGAGGTGGGGCTACTTATCTTGTTCTCTAGACTTTGAAGCCATTATATATGTAAATCAGATGCTAGGCTAAGTCAACCACTCAGGCCATACATATATAATCCCTCAAATCGTCTAACCGAACGTTTTCATTCATTTCAAAATCAAAGAACAAGTATTACAAGATGAATGCAATATATATCAACAAAAGAGCATTCATTAACATCAAGACTCATTCAACCATTCACATAAAAGCATATAAAAGCAAATAAGCAAATAAGTATGTGATTTAGGGAACTCGATACAAACCATCTCGAGTTATAATCCCAATCGAATCCTAGTTCACTTTTACCTTTCGAATGCGAGGTTTCAAGGTGTCTTCAAAGCTATCCAAATTTTAACAACAACAGAACCACACCTCTATCAAAAATCTGCACTCAAGTTCAACCCAACTTCAAGGCAAAAAGGCTACAAACCGTGTTCTTTCTTCTATCGGTTTCGAAGTCGGAATTCTCGAGTTGACGTCCCATTTTTATGAACTGAAATCACAACATATTGACCAAGGAAACATCAGCTTTAATTCATGTCAATGGCAGCTCAAGTATAAGATAACAAAACAACTTCAACTATTTGCAGGTATTATTCGGCAATCCGAAACTCAACTATATCAAATATAACAATCATCTACATCTGATATTCATCAAAACCAGCAAGAAATTCTTCAATATATCAGCAGGTATACTTTCAAATAATCAGCTGGAACTATAAGAATAAAATCGATAGCCATCCTTCAACCCAAACTCGATAGAACAATAAATACAAGCTCAACAACAAAAATTCATAACCACATTTGATCTCTGCCATTTTCGACTTCTCTAACCATAATGAATCAAAAGAAAACTTACATCAAATCGAAGGTCTTCTTGCAAGGAGTCCAGAACCTTTTTCGGAATCGAATTCGGATAACCGACGCAAAAGATATAGAAATTACAAGTTGAAGAAAATATTGAAGCTTTCCTTGTTCATCCCCTCGGTTCCTTCCTTCTGAAATTTCTGATGGAATGTTTTGTATCACACGTGAATACATATACAAATCACAAGTGTCCAACAATTGTAAACTATTTGCACTTTGGCCCTTCAAGTTTTCAATAAATGCAATTCAATCCTCAACTTCTCATTTCATTCAATTTCAATCCTAAATAATTTAAGAATATTAGAATTTAAATCAAAACTCCAAATATTTCTAAATTAAATATTCTCGGATTAAAATTAAATAATTCCGGGCGTTACAATTCTCCCCCACTAAGACACTATTTCGTCCTTGAATTCTCAAGTTCTATCAGCACATAAGATATATCAGATAACAGAAAACTAAAGAAGAACTCACATCATTGAAACATCTCTGGAAATCGTTGTCGCATATCTGATTCCGTCTCCCAAGTAGCTTCTTCCATACCATGACGACTCCACTGGACTTTCACAAGCGGAATAGTCTTCGTTCAAAGTTGCTTCTCCTTACGATCAAGTATCTGAATTGGCTTTTCAAAATAACTCAAAGTTTCGTCGAGTTCAGCCTCATCAGGTTGAAGCACATGAGATTCATCAGCAAGGTATTTTCGAAGCATCGATACATGAAAGATATCATGTATTCCAGATAAGGATGGAGGCAAAGCTAATCGATAGACAAGATTGCCTATTCTCTCCAGAATCTCATACGGACCGATATATCGTGGAGACAACTTCCCTCGCTTGCCAAGTCGTACAGTACCTCTGAATGGAGAAATATTCAAAAATACACGATCCCCCTGTTCAAAAGACAAAGGTCGACGTCGGATATTGACATACTTCGTTTGTCCATCCTGTGCTGTCTTCATTCTCTTCTGAATAAGCTTCACTTGTTCAGTCATATCTCGAATCATATCAGGTCCAATATCAGGTACCTCAGAAATACCATCCCAGAAAATAGGTGATCGATACTTTCTACCATACAGAGCTTCAAACGGAGCCATTTCAATACTCGATTGATAGCTGTTGTTGTACGAGAATTCACAAAGAGGTAATGACTCTTGCCAACTCGTGCCAAAATCAAGAACTACAGCTCTCAACATATCCTCCAATGTCTGAATGGTACGCTCAGACTGTCCGTCTGTCTGTGGATGATAGGCTGTGCTCAAGTGTAACTGAGTACCCAAAGCACTCTGTAAACTGTGCCACAAGTGAGATGTAAATCGAGGATCACAATCTGATACAATAGACTTCAGCACTCCATGCAATCTGACAAATTCTCGGACATAAAGCTCTGCCATTTGATCGTGTCTATATGTCATACGATAAGGTATAAAACATGCTGATTTCGTCAATCTATCGATAATCACTCAGATAGCATCACAACCTCTATAAGATCGAGGTAACTTCGTCACGAAGTCCATGGAAATATGATCCCATTTCCATTCTGGCACTGACAAACTCTGTAACAAACCAGGCGGTTTCTTTCTTTCAGCCTTCACCTGTTGGCAATTCAGACATCGAGACACAAAATCAGTGATATCGGACTTCATTGGTTTCCACCAATATCGAGTCTTCAAATCGTTGTACATCTTTCTTCCTCCAGGATGAATACTATAACGACTACAATGCGCCTCTTTCAGTAATTGTTGTCTCACATCAGAAATATCAGGCACTACAAAGCGATTGTTTACATACAAAAGATCATCTCGAACCTGGTATTCAGACACATGCCCTGATCGGACTTTCTCAATCGAATTCTGCACATTCTGATCAAGTTTCTGAGCTTCTTTAATTCTCAAAAGTAACTCTGGTTCAACTTGCATTTGATAAAGTCACAGAGGCTGATAATTCATATCAAATACTAATCCAAAATAATAACAGTCTTCAATCAAATGGGATATACCAATCGTCTATAGGGATAAAGAACATACCTTTCGATTCAATGCATCAGCTGCTGCATTCGATTTCTCCGGATAGTATTTAATTTCACAATCAAAATCTTTAAGCAAATCAAGCCATCTACGCTGTCTCATATTCAATTCTGACTGTGAAAATAAATATTTCAGACTCTTGTGATCAGAATAAATCTCAAACTGTTCCCCGTACAGATAATGTTGCCAAATCTTCAAAGCAAATACGATGGCGGCCAATTCAAGATCATGAATCGGGTATCTGGTCTCATGAGGCTTCAATTGTCTCGAGGCATAAGCAATCACATGCCCTCGCTGCATCAAAACACACCCCAAACCTCGATGAGATGCATCACAGTAAACAATGAAACCACAGTACTTGAAGGAATCGTCAAGACTGGTGCACTGGTCAATCGCTTCTTCAACTCAATAAAACTGGATTCACAGGCTTCAGACCAGATAAATGGAGCATTCTTCTGAGTTAACTGAGTAATCGGCTTCGCAATACTAGAAAAATCTTTAATGAACCGGCGATAATACCCAGCCAAACCCATGAAACTACGAATTTCAGGAACAGATGTTGGTCTCGACCAACTGATCACTGCCTCAACTTTACTTGGATCAACAGCTATACCATCTCCAGATATGATATGTCTAAGAAATACAACCTGTTTCAGCCAAAACTCACATTTTGACAGTTTAGCATACAGTTTCTCAGATCTCAGAGTCTTCAACACCGTTCTCAAATGCTCTGAATGATCAATCAGATTCTTCGAATATATCAGAATATCATCAATAAAAATTATCACAAAATCGTCGAGATATTTCTGAAACACACGATTCATCAAAGCCATAAACACAACTGGAGAATTTGTCAGACCAAACGGCATAACTATAAACTCATAATGGCCATACCTGGTTCTGAACGCAGTTTTCGGAATATCAGAATCCCTAACTCTCAGCTGATGGTATCCAGATCTCAGATCGATCTTGAAATAAACTGAAGAACCCTGCAACTGGTCAAATAAATCATCAATATGAGGCAAAGGGTATTTGTTCTTTACCGTTGCCTTGTTCAGTTGCCGGTAGTCGATGCACAATCTTATTGAACCGTCTTTCTTGCGTACAAATAATACTGGAGCACCCCAAGGAGAAACACTGGGTCGAATGTATCCCTTGGCCAGTAAATTTTCCAACTGATCTTTCAACTCTTTCAATTCCACTGGTGCCATTCGATAAGGTGCTTTAGAAATCGGTGCAGTACCTGGCATCAGTTCTATGTTGAAATCAATCTCACGATACGGAGGTAGTCCTGGAATCTCATCAGGGAAAACATCCGCAAATTCACTAACCACTGGCAAATCAGCAAGGTTCGGGCTAGTTTTCAAAACATCAACTTCATATACAATAAATCCCTCCGCTCCTTTCTGCAAAAGTCGGGTCATTGATAATACAGAAATCAGAGGAATCTTAGCACGAGAACCCTTACCATAGAATTTCCATTCTCCAGCCATCTCAGGTCTGAACCTTACAATCTTCAGAAAACAATCTACGGTAGCTCTGTACTTGTTTAGCATATCAATCCCAATAATGCAGTCAAAATCAGACAAACCAAGTACAAAACAATCTATCTCTATCTCATTATCGTCATACTGTAACAAACAATTCTTAACTGTCTGAATAGATATAAGACCTCTCCCCAAAGGAGAAGAAATAGATACTACAACAGGTAATGTTTCAACAGGCAAAGCATGTAATGAAGCAAATCGTGCAGAGATAAACGTATGGGATGCACCTGTATCTATCAATACATATGCAGGATAACCCCAAATAGAACAGTTACCTGCAATCACATCATCTGGTGCTCCCTGTGCCTGTTCCTCTGTCAGTGCAAAGACATGAGCCTGTTGTCTCTGTGGATGACTGCCTGTCTGACTTCCTCCTGACTTGGCTGTTGCTGTGGATGTGATAGTTGAAAGGAATGAACAGAAGAGGCTTGCCTCACAGGTTAAGCCACTGATCGTGATGACTCTGCACCTCGTGACTGTCCAGAACCTCTCTGAGGACGCACCCTCGCAAAATGGCCAGTCTGATGGCATATATGGCACCTCCCAGATACACATCGGCACTGATCGGTTGGATGACCTCCACCACAATTGTTACAAAACACTCCTGACTTCTGTTTCGTGCCACTGGAACTCGAAGAACTTCTCCCTGACTTTTTAAACTGTTTTCATCGAGCTTGCAAATATCCTTTCTTGCCATTGCTACTACCACCACTTTCAAATCGAGGAGGTTGTTGCGAGATTGGAGCTGAGGGTTTGTGACTGTCTCGAAGACTGAGCAATATATGAAGATCCTCGCTGTTGTATCAAACCAGCTTCCACTCCTTTGGCACTGTTCAAAGCATCAGCAAAATTATTTGTTCGCCTTGTGTTCACCAAAGTAAAGACCTCCAGAGTCAGTCCATTAATGAACTGATCAGCCATTGCCTCATCACTATCAGCAACATGTGGAGCGAAACGTAGCAATGTAGTGAATTTTTCAACACAATCTTCAATATTTAAGTTTCCTTGCTTCAGATTCGCAAATTCTGCACCTTTATCTTTGCGGTAAGACACTGGAAAGAAGCGTTGGTAAAACTTAGTTTTGAAGACATTCCACGTCAGTACAGTTCCTCTAAGCTCCAAAGCTTTCTTGGTCGTGGACCACCAGCTCTTCGCAACCTCATGCAATTGATGTCTAATTAATCTGACTCTCCGCTCAACACCATAATCAAGCGAATCAAACAACATTTCCATGTCATCGAGCCATCCTTCACATACAACCGCATTTTCAGTACCGTTCAGAGTAGGCGGATGGTATGATTGAAATATTTTCAATAATGTTTCCATTGGAGTGGTAGTCATATCTGTCATGTCTCGAGAGGTACTTCCATGTTCATTGCTCGGAACTGCAGCTTGAGGTACTATCGGTGTTACCACTGTCTGTTTCGGCAGAGGAGTAGGAACCTGAGGTCTAAGATGAGGTCGTCCTGGTCTTCGAGACATATCTGATTATCAAAAGGGTTAGGATACCACAATCATCAAATCTATCTCAGTCCTCCTCTGATCATCTTACCTCTGATCAAGACTCGGTTCTGATTCAATCTAAAATAAATAATAGAAGTACTCAACCACGACATGCTTCCAATCAATTCCGATAATCAGATAGCATATCAGAATTCATCAGAACACATGCCTCTAATCATTTCAGATATTCTAGTAAGCATGCGTCTTCATACTTTCAAATAAAATAAATACAACATCATGTAATAAAATACTTGAAAGTAAATCATGCTAGAATTTACCACATGTAATTCAATCATGTAATTAAATCATAGCATATTAAAATAAATAAGCAAGGAAGATGACTCGATCTACCCCACTCGCTATCTAACTCAGTCCAGAATTTTCTCTCTCTGATACCACCTGTTGTGACGACCCGATTTCTAATCTCTCATTAATAAAATCATTGTAAATAATAGACAAAGAATCAAAGTCTAAATAAAGTCAAAAAAAAATATTTTTAAAAAATGGAGCACCTCGCTCGATCGGTAAAAAGTTACCGATCGAGCGAGCACTTAAGCCCAACTCTCGGGTAAGTTCAAATGTGGCCTCGCTCGATCGGTCAATCTTCACCGATCGAGCGAGCCATCTTTGCTCACAATTCTGTTCTCCAATCCATGGCCTCGCTCGATCGGGTACTTTCTACCGATCGAGCGAGCACAAAATGCTCAAAGTTCTGTTTCCAAATCAAGGGCCTCGCTCGATCGGTAGGAATCACCCGATCGAGCGAGCTCAATTCCCAGAAAATCCATCTGGTGCAATTTTGCTGTCAAAATGTGTTCCTTTATTCCTTCATCAACTACTATCAACTCATACAAAGCCTATTCCAAATCCTAAGCTATCATGCATTCTAACATTATCAAGTTGATAGAAATAAATCATAACAAAGCCTTAAAATCAATTCAAGATAGGCTAACATATCAAACATGAATCATTGTATACAACAACAATTCAAGTCCTAAGAAGTAATATACATCATCTAAAGTCTTGAGCATATAAGTAATACATCAAACTCATAGCCAACAAGTCTTAGTACATGTAACTACAACAAGATCATGTTCTTAAACTCAACACTAACATTGACAGCTCACACCAACCATCTAAACTCGGATCATCACGCTATTCTCCTCATCCCTTGTTCTTCAAGTTCGCTTTTGCCCTGTTCCACTTCCGCCTATTGCCATGACACATACAACACAACAATAGCCGGATAACTCCGGTGAGAAATATATTTCCCAGTAAAAGCAACTAAACATGCATAGCAAAGCATATATCAAATTCATGATATAAAAGTAACTACAATGCATGTTTTAAAACAAGGTTCTCTAGTTCATCGTTTGGGATCCCGAGAAGAAGATATCATAACTAACCACCGACTCTCCCGATCGAGGTGGGGCTACTTATCTTGCTTCTTTAGACGTTGAAGCCATTATATATGTAAATCAGACGCTAGGCTAAGTCAACCACCCAGGCCATACATATATAATCCCTCAAATCGTCTAACCGAACGTTTCCGTTCATTTCAAAATCAAAGAACAAGTCTTACAAGATGAATGCAATATATATCAACAAAAGAGCATTCATTAACATCAAGACTCATTCAACCATTCACATAAAAGCATATAAAAGCAAATAAGCAAATAAGTATGTGATTTCGGGAACTCGATACAAACCATCTCGAGTTATAATCCCAATCGAATCCTAGTTCACTTTTACCTTTCGAATGCGAGGTTTCAAGGTGTCTTCAAAGCTATCCAAATCTGAACAACAACAGAACCACACCTCTATCAAAAATCTGCACTCAAGTTCAACCCAACTTCAAGGCAAAAAGGCTACAAACCGTGTTCTTTCTTCTATCGGTTTCGAAGTCGGAATTCTCGAGTTGACGTTCCCTGTTTATGAACTGAAATCACAACATATTGACCAAGGAAACATCAGCTTTAATTCATGTCAATTGCAGCTCAAGTATAAGATAACAAAACAACTTCAAATCAAAAGTTCGACGGCATATCGGTATTATTCGGCAATCCGAAACTCAACTATATCAAATATAACAATCATATACATCTGATATTCATCAAAACCAGCAAGAATTCTTCAATATATCAGCAGGTATACTTTCAAATAAACAGCTGGAACTATAAGAATAAAATCGATAGCCATCCTTCAACCCGAACTCGATAGAACAATGAATACAAGCTCAACAACAACAATTCATAACCACATCTGATCTTTGCCATTTTCGACTTCTCTAACCATAATGAATCAAAATAAAACTTACATAAAATCTAAGGTCTTCTTGCAAGGAGTCCAGAACCTTTTTCGGAATCGAATTCGGATAACCGACGCAAAAGATATAGCAATTACAAGTTGAAGAAAATATTGAAGCTTTCCTTGTTCATCCCCTCGGTTCCTTCCTTCTGAAATTTCTGATGGAATGTGTTGTATCACACGTGAATACATATACAAATCACAAGTGTCCAACAATTGTCAACTATTTGCACTTTGGCCCCTCAAGTTTTCAATAAATGCAATTCAGTCCTCAACTTCTCATTTCATTCAATTTCAATCCTAAATAATTTAAGAATATTAGAATTTAAATCAAAACTCCAAATATTCCCAAATTAAATATTCTCGGATTAAAATTAAATAATTCCGGGTGTTACAATATTTAAAATGAGGGATTTTTAATTTTGAAAATTGTCTCATCATGCAATATTTGTATGCTTGCGGGATTCATACAATTTAGTCTAAACATGCATACAACAATAATATCATATATTATTTAAAGGATGATCGATCCCAATCACTAATCGACCCGTGGTTGTCAATCACGAGTCTAAGTCCAATCCTAGGTGATATGCATGTATGCAATGCAATCCTATTATATTGAGCTTCCAATTTATATTTCTTCGGTCTTTATTGTCTGCTGGGCCCACCTTTGTTTTCAAATCTTTATCTCCCACTACGTCTAATAAATTAACAATAAATTTCGATGACAAGTAGGGGATACATATTTAAGGGTGGGAACGGGCCATAAACCAGACCCACTTTTTATTACAAATGAAAATTCAAATTGGGTCATAAACCAAGCCCATTAATAAAACCCAACAACAATAAAACCAAATGTAAACAACCTAACATACACCTATAATATTGGTCATGGCAATCGATCATCCTTTTATCCAATAATGTATTCAACAATTAAATAATTGGATAACATGCAATGGCATCATAATTAAAAATAAAATCAAATTTTATCTTATCCTTTCATAAGATCATATCTTATCATCAATTGTACCAAAATAATTAATTTTATAAAATCTAATTTAACGGATAAAATTTATAAATTTTCCAAAAATTCAAATTTATCCAAAAATCAATTTTAAAAAATTTCGGACTCAAACAATTTGATCCGATGCCTCGTGGACCAATCAAAAACAATTTTCGATCGGACCAAAAACTAAAATTTCAAAAATTTCAAAAAATCCAAAAAATCAAATTTTAAAATTTTCGAACTGCCCGGGACATTCCTGGGCAGCCCCGCCTCCACGTGGGACAGGGCTGCCCACGTGGAGGTGGGCACCTCGTCGTTGCCCTGGGCAGCGACAATCGCTGCCCGATTGCCATTGTTTCCCTTCAAATTTAATTTTAAAAATTTTTCGTTTTGTTTCAAAAACCGAGGCTAAAAAATTTTGTACAATCGATTAATTTTAATCGTTTGATCAAAGTTTACGACATGACTCTGATACCATTGTTGGAACACGCGTTCTCTGATCACACGGATGTGATACCCGGAGCAGCGGAAGTTTAAAAAATTTTGTTTTTCGATATGGAACGATTCTATATCGTGGGTATCAAATCCTAACGATTAAAATCTTGCCAGTAAAAATATAAATTCACAATTAAATATTTTTACCTCTTCAAGCTAAGGCTTGATTATGGACTCCAACAAATTTAATCTGCTCTTGTTGTAAATCCCGGGAACCGATGACTCGCTCGATCAATGTAAGGCCCAAAAATATTAAGTTCTTAATGACGGGATTTAAGATTTAAATTTTGAATAAGATAGAAAATATGAATTTAAGAATTTATGAAATTAGAGATTTCAATTTCGGGTCAGAAATATTTAATTTTCGGATTTTCGGATTTTAAGATTTTAATATCCGGAATTCATAAATTAAAAGATTAAAAATATTTGAATTGATATTCATGGAATTTAAGGTGTAAATTCCAAGATTATAAATATCAAGGATTTAATTTGAGGATGAAATCCGAGCAAGGACCCATTTGCAAATATTGAGCAATTCAAGGACTAAAATGCGATAAGGTCCGAAATGATTTAATTTTAATCCGAGAATATTTAATTTGAGAATATTTAGAGTTTAGAATTAAATTATAATATTCTTAAATTATTTAGGATTGAAATTGAATTAAATCGCTTGTTCGGGGACTGAATTGCAATTAGGCCAAAGTTCAGGGACCAAACTGCAAATTCCTTGCAACTTGGCCATAAAAATGTGACAAAGGGATCAGAATGTTCAGAATTGAATGAGAGAGAAGAAAAAAAACGAAGGGTTAAGCCATTTTTGTCCCTTCAAGTCCCGATTAAATTCAATCCACCCGGTAGAATTTCCGATTAAGCATATATTTGCGATCACTGCTCCGAGTGCTACATTTTGAAGTAAGTTTTATGAAGTTCTACCATGTTTGAATTTTAAGTTTTTGTTAGAATTATGATTTGATTGTATAAAAGTGTTCTAGTATATACGACGATAGCATATTTAAGACGAATCGAGAAAAGATCGTCGTTTGGACATGTTTATGAATTATTAAAGAATTTTGTACAATCTGAATTTTTAAGAGCTGCTGGCCACGTGTATAAGTGGATGAATTGGTGATGATATTGAGCTTAAATGATTAACAAGAGGATGTTTATGCTGTTGGAATTTCCGGTTTTGATCCGTTACGCCGTCGGTTCAAGATTTTGAATTGATATGCATTCTAAATGTCTAGAGCTCATCTTCAAGTTTCTTGTGGATGAATTGAATATGAGATTATTTTTAGAATGAAGATATAATGATATTTGAATCGAAAGATTTATCGAACTCGAATAGTTGCGACGTCGGTTTGAATTCCGATTGTATTAGCAAGATTTGAACTGAATATGCTTTAAAGAATCATCGATTCAGATTGGAAATTGATGTTTAGATATGTTATAATCTATTTTAGATTTGAATTGAAGATTATCGAATTTGAATCGACGAGTTCGAGTTCGAATGACTTGAAGTGTTTGAGATTGAATCAAGAACACCTTCAATTGGCAAATATTGAAATGAGCAGAATTTGATGACAGATTTGGGCAGCTTGTAGTTGATCAAGAAGTGCAAGAGTGTCAGATATGTTATTCAGAATACAGGTATGAATAGACATTAATAAGATAGGCAGAATAACTCGAGATTGTTTCTGATTATCGAGTTGCCTAAAATCACATACCTGCATGTTTTCATATATGTTATTGTTTATGTTTACATAAATGAGATAGATTATTCAAGATAGATATCTTCTTGAATTTTCCAGAATATTTATGTAAATGTTTACTTGTATTCTTTGATTTATATTATGTTCTGTATTGAACATGTTTTACGTATTCTATGTGATGCTTACAGATTTGCCGGTATCGTTGAGTGATTATATGCTCATATGATTATATGATTGATGTGTTCAAGGTGTTTTATAGCATTTAATGCATACAAAATATGTTGCATTCATCTTGAACTCTAGCCTGAAAAGCACAGAGGGCAGAATGGCCTAGAGTGCAGATGACGTTTGGAGAACTATAGTGAGTGGCATGGAATGTAGATTTACTTCCAGAGTCAGATGACTCATGGCACGGAATATAAATTTATTTTTCCAGAGCTAGATAACTCACTATAGTTGCACCAAAGTCAGGGGAATTGAGAGATTTAACACCACCTCGATTGGGAGAGTCGGTGGTCGGTTAAAGATTTTATTTCCCCAGGATCCCAGAACTACGATTTATTGATATCAGATTTGATAGCCTATTCCTTGGCACATGCATTGCATTTATGCATTAACCTAGAGATTTCTATGGTTTAGAATATGCGTTTATAAATGCTAGCATGTTATGTTATTATGTAACGTTCATGATATGAATGAATTATATGTTTAACTGATGTATATGCATGTCTTTCATACTAAAATTTATTCTCACCGGAGTTATCCGGCTGTTGCTTTGTTTGTATGTGTGCATTGCATCAGGTTGAGGCAAAATCAAGCTAGAGTTGGCTTGGATAGCTTAAGAAGAGACATAGCATGTGGTGACTCGGGTTTTAAGCAGATGACATGTATTTATGATTTGGTAAACATGTTAGAAAGCAAGAACCTTTGTATATGTTGTTTTTTCCAAGTATTGATTTATACTTGAGAATTCATGTATTCTAAATCACTTGATATTAGTTTGAATGCATGTAAATTATCTAGAATCATGTTGAGAAGTTTATATGAAGTTGGTATGAGATTTGGAATCATATTGTACAGCAAAGATACATTTTTATTTTCTGGACAAGGTGCCCGCTGATCGGGTGAACTTCACCGATCGAGCGAGGCCTGTATTTTGCAAGCAGAGAAATCCATTTTCTTGGCCGCTCGATCGGCAGAAGTTCACCGATCGAGCGAGGCCAATATGGATTCAGACCCGAGAGTTACAATTTTATGCCCGCTCGATCGGTAACATTTAACCGATCGAGCGAGGGGCCTTCTTTAAAAAAAAAAATTTTTAGCTCTTGGTTTATTATTCATGTATTGTTTGATTAATTGTTAATTAATCATTTATTGCCCTAAGATGAGATTAGCAACCCGAAGTCCCCACAATCAGTCTCCGGAATTAGGTCCACGAATAGAAAAAAGAAACCCTCTGATTGATTGCACTAGAAATCAATCAGATGTTTATCGTAGAGAATAAACAGATTTGATCTGTTAATTCAGAAAGTGATTTTCAGAAAAATAATAGACCGAATTTTTCTCAAAAGGGAGTAGAGGGTTTTCGAAAAATCCCCTTGAAAATATTTTGTGTAATTCAAAAATCTCAAGGATGGAATGCTATGTAATTTTCGAACACTACACATGTATTTATAGATAACTTATAGACTAGATTAAGTTATAATTGTATTAGGACACTAACTCCTTAGGGCCCACAATCCATAACTTAAGCCCAACAACACAAGCCTGTTATTATAAAAATTAATATAAAATTCATCGTGACTCCGATTGATAAACTGATTTTACCAATGTGCACAGAAACCATTTTTGCATCTTTTAAAGTCAAGATAATTTTTCTGAATCCGAATTCAGTGATTTCCAAAAATGCCCATCCCTATGTCATTTTATGAAATTTCACTCCCTTTTAGTTAAAAAGTCCAACTTTCTCTTTCATTAAATTTAACTCTTTAAATTTAACTATCTCAACGGGGTTTAGTAATCCATTACTTGTGTGACCCTCAATGGTTCAGGGATACAGCTAGTCGTGGGCTCACAACTCCTTGTGTCTCGGAACAACAATTTCCGACTTACCCATCGAATCATGGTAAGAGCGTCTAGCAACATCGCCCCATGATTCCCTAGGTATCACTGATAGTGCCTGCAAGAACCAGTAGGTTTTGGTTAGCGTACAGTACGGTCCCTTCATCCATATATCCCGATCGAATCAACAACCATTGGTACATCGAGAGTCGTTCGAGATTCGATAACTATGCAATGCATCTTGAAGATCAAATAGTGACATCGCATGTGCTACTAGGAAAACATTTCTTAAAGCACATCATGTACTCTGGCCAGAGATTTTTCACACTAATATCTCCTCAGATCGCATAGGATATCCACACTCTCAAGTACGTGGTGAATCCTTGACAACAAAGCATCGACTCATATATGTGTCGTAACTGTACCCAATTCCGACACCTGATGACCCCAATAGAGTCGGTAAATGAGTCAAAGTACAGTACTAGCATATAGAGTCTCAATGATGTTTCAAGTAGTAAGGACTAATGGTGTACAACCAAAACCGCGGACTTTATCCACTCGATAAGTGATAACCACTTGGAAAGTCCGGATAGGGTAGTTCGATCATTCATCATATGAATATCCATTTGCATGCTTTGAACATCTCCATGTCCATTACCAATGAAACGTGGTACTTGGAATCACAAATGCTAGTCTCAATCTCGAGCGATCCTTATCCTTATTAGCTGACGGCTCAATTGACTAGGAACTGTTTAGAATATACAGTGACTATAAGATGTGTTTCATAATAGTGATCTCTCTTTATTCACTATCTCATCTTACTTACACTATAGTATAATCAAGGTCTTTATCAAAACAACAATAGTATATCACAATATAACAATATGAAGAAAGACAAAGAAAATGTCATTAATGAATGTAAATTATATTAAACAAAGATTGTTTATACATAGAGTCATAAAAGCCCTTAGCCACAAGTTGGCTGACCGGGCACCCACTCTTTCAGCTTACATGGAAAGATGTTGCCTTCATTTGGACTTCGGATTGTGAGGAGTCATTGCACGAGCTACGTAGACGTCTTACTACTGCACCGGTACTAGCTCTACCTTCTGGATTAGGAGGATATGTTGTTTTCACTGATGCCTCTGGTCAGGGGTTAGGATGTGTTCTGACACAGCATGGACATGTTATTGCCTATGCTTCTCGACAGTTGAAGATTCATGAGAATAATTATCCAGTACATGATCTCGAGTTAGCCGCCATTGTATTTGCACTCAAGATCTGGAGGCATTATCTTTATGGCGAGAAATTTGAGATATTCACGGATCACAAGAGTTTGAAGTATTTATTCACTCAGGCAGAGTTGAATATGCGACAGAGACGCTGGATGAATCTTTTGAAGGATTATGATTGTGAAATCAAATATCATCCAGGTTCTGCTAATCTTACTGCTAATGCCTTGACTCGGCTGGTGAGACTTTCTGCACTTCAGACTAATGAAGTATCTCATATGATACAAGAGTGTTGTTCTTTGAGTTTTACGCTAAAGCACAGAAAAGGAAGGAATGGAATTCGATTGTATACTATTTTATCTGAGCCAGCATTGTATTTTTGGATCAGAGATGCTCAGATATCTGATGTTAAGACTCAGCGTTTGGCACATTTAGCCAATGAAGTTAATACATCTGGATTCCATTTTCAGGCAGATGGATTATTGTGCTTATCTAATCGAGTTGTTGTACCTAATGTTGCGGAGCTCAGGAATGATATTCTTTCTCAAGCTCACAGGAGTCGATTATTAGTTCATCCTGGAAGCATGAAAATGTATAAGGATTTGCGAACTAGATTCTGGTGGAAAGGGATAAAGCGGAGTGTGTATCAGTTTGTTTCAAGATGTTTGGTTTGTCAACAGGTCAAGGTTGAACACCGAAGACCAGGTGTATTACTGTAGAATCTTGAGATTCCCGAATGGAAGTGGGAGCACGTGACTATGGATTTTTTCACCCACTTGCCTATGACTTCACGTCAGTGTGATGCTATCTTGGTTGTCGTTGATCGGTTGACGAAATCAGCACACTTTATTCCTTACAACCGGGAGTATTCTTATGATCGCATGGCACGCTTATATGTCCAGGAGATAGTGCGATTACATGGGATTCCAGTAAGCATAGTCAGTGATAGAGACCTGCGATTTACCTCACATTTCTGGGGTAGTTTTCAGCAGGCGTTGGGTACCACTTTGAGTTTGAGCACTGCATATCATCCGGAGACTGACGGGCAGTCAGAGCGGACGATTCGTACTTTGGAGGATATGCTACGTTCTTCTGTTATGGACTTTGGCGTATCTTGGTAGGATCAGTTACCTTTGATCGAATTTGCCTACAATAACAGTTATCATCGTAGTATTGATATGGCACCTTTCGAGACATTATATGGTCGACGGTGTCGTACTCCGTTATTCTAGGATGAAGTCGGGGAACGACAAGTCGAGGGTCCTGAGTTGGTGCAGCAGATTGTAGACAAGGTGGATTTGATCAAATGGAGGATCAAAATTGCTCAAGATCGACAAGCCAGTTATGCTAATATTCACCGCAGGCCACTTCAGTTTGAGCCTGGTGAATATGTATTCTTACGAGTATCACCTTTCAGGAAGGTGATGAGATTCGGTGTGAAAGGAAAGTTGTCGCCTCGTTTCATTGGGCCTTTCCAGATACTGGAAAAGATAGGAGATGTTGCATATCGTCTGGCGTTACCGCCAAATCTTTCCAGTATATATAATGTTTTTCATGTCTCGCTACTTCGACAGTATATAGCTGATGAATCTCATGTGATTCAGTCTACTGATATTCAGCTAGATCCAGATCTGTCTTTTGTTGAACGACCACTCCTAATCCTAGACAGGAGGGAGAAAGTTCTTCGGAACAAGACTATACCACTTGTGATGGTACAGTGGCAGCGCCGAGGCGTTGAAGAAGCAACTTGGGAAACTGAGAGTCATATGCAAGCAGAATATCCTGAGTTGTTTGCTTTGTATTTTTTATTACCATGTAAAGATGTAATTACAGTTATTGTAATAAAACATGGTTTGATGTTTCATATTGTTATCTAAATTTGTCTTTAGATTTTATTTCGCGGACGAAATATCTAAAGGTGGGGAGAAGGTAGTAACCCAGATTCCATTTTAAGATAATAATATGTTAAACATGATTAAGGGTTAGTAATTAACCAATTTCGGAGTGTAATTTTACTTCTGAAGAAAAATTGGGTTTTTGACTTTGGGCCGGATCGGAAGCTCCGAACCCAGATCGAAAGCTCCGATCCCAGCCACTTCGAAAGCCGATCGGAAGCACAGAGATCGGAAGCTCCGATCCAGGAACGGAAGTTCCGATCTCCAACTGCCAGCAATGCTCGATGACTCAGCCGCGAGTTTTGACAAGTATCGAACGGAGGGCAGATCGGAAGCTCCGATCGTCGGATCGGAAGTTCCGATCCTGACGTGTCAAGCATGCACGCAGTGAGCGGATCGAAAGCTCCGATCCTGAAATCGGAAGTTCCGATCCTGGCCGGGAATTTCGCCTATAAATAGGGCTTGTCTGATTTCATTTGAATTACGAATTTCCGAGTTTCTTTCTTCATTTATATAGTGTGAGTTATACACTTGAGGGCCCTATCGGTTATAATAGAGGTTCTGAAATAACCAAGGTGTGGTTATAGTCATCCGGGACTAGCGACTCCAAAGGACTATCTACGGACAAAGGTATGGTCCGGGAATCTATTTAAGTTTCGGGAGTACTTATTAGCTTAGTTAAGGCTTATAGAACTTGTGTAGTGATACGGTGAACTTTTGAATATAGGCTTGGAACCTAGGATCTACTATACTTGAACTAGCCTAGAGGTACGTACACATTGACTGAGATTGCCAGCGAATATACATGTTTATATGTTGCATTTATTTGGCATTATTATATGACATGATATATGATTTACCGTTTTCTATATTCATATGTCATTTGCATATACACGTTGAGCCTATATCTTGTTATACCTGATTATAGAGCCGCTCAGCTCTATACTCGATAGTCTGTCACTGAGAGTACCGCGATGGCGGGGGCATTTATGTCTGTCTATTCTGGTGTACTAGACGAGTGTGGTTGCACCCAGAGGTTGATCCGTGCGGTGGCAGCACTCATGTGGCGCCGGTACTGAGCATGACTTTTCAGATGACCCTTTACCAGTCATCATGTTGC
The DNA here is from genome assembly GCF_033568475.1 of Henckelia pumila. NCBI lineage: Eukaryota > Viridiplantae > Streptophyta > Magnoliopsida > Lamiales > Gesneriaceae > Henckelia > Henckelia pumila. The sequence goes on from NC_133122.1 coordinate 111,825,013, forward strand.
ATGCATCGTATATATATGTTTACTCAAGTTTATGTACTGGGCGTTAGCGCTCACGTCCTAGTTGTTATCTTGGACACCCTAATCTACGGGGCAGGTCGCAGGATGGACGGAGCTGGTAGTTCAAGGCAGGACTAGGGAGCAGGAGCCTTGAGGAGTTAATTATACAGCATGATTCGATATAACTGTATAATGTTTACTTTTAAATATGGTTGTATCATTACAGATTTAAGCCTGAATATGTTTTACTAAGCTGATATGTAAATTTTGGATTATGTTTCCGTACGTTTTTACTCTGTTAAATATTTTGCTGTATTAAGTTTAATGCATGCTATTAGTTGCTAATTAGTAGGTGATTCCATGCAGGGTCACTACAGATGCCCACCTCAATGCCCACCTATGAAGTGACACTCATCCATTGAATGAGATGAGTGCCACCTCATAGGTGAACATGGAGGTGGGCAGTATAGCAAAACTATATATATATATATATATATATATATATATATATATATATATATATTTGTATTTGTATTTGTATTTGTCGTTTGTCATGAATAAAAAAGGTTGTGTTTTATATATATATATATATATATTTCTTTTATATGTATATTATCTATCTAATCTAATCTAAATATATGAAGACCGAAAGCGTGCGCAGGATAAATTGGGTAGTAATTATATAAACTCAAAGGTAGTAAATAAATTTTTATGGAAATTTTTATGTAATTTTTCATATTATTTTGATAGATATGGACGGATTCATATGTTTCCTTTCGAAATAAAATTCTACATGTAAAGAAACAGTAAAAATTACCAATCAAACACGTCTAAATTTAAAGTATTATTCATTTGATATAATTATATATGTCTTAACGAGTCTATGCATGTATTAGTAACATCTTTGGACCAATAGAGTATCATAAAAACTCACGTAATATCGTTTAACGGATAAATTTTATAAAATGATATATGATCAGATATATGAAAAATATGATTTTCTATGTCAAAAGTATTACTAAATATGAATCGAGTCCACCCGACTCACGAATTCCTTAGATTAGTGAGTTGTTTTTGGTGATTTTTTAAATTTGTCGGAGGATAGATTGTGTATTAATAATAAAACTTAAAATGCAATAAATTCATCTAAAAAAAATAAAATAAATTATATATTGATGTTAATGAGCACCAAATTTTTATTCTTAAAATATATCATAATATTCCGTAGATATTAAAACATACCTAGTGCGACAAGATAGTTCAAAAATGTGCTAGTTGGGGAATCTAACATCTAATCACTACTCAAGAACTTACTTATTCTACCAACTTGAACACTTTTAGGAGCAATGATGTCATAATGTGGGATTGACAAAGACTACATATATTATTTTTACTGGGAAAATCGTCAAATTCTTCCGGTAAGTTGTTATGACATTATTTATATCTATTCATGGTTTTAATTGTGACTTTTTTCTGACTGTTTGCTGTTGTTTTCTTGGTGAATGGGTAATAACATGTTAGACGTTAAGTATGATTTGGCAATACAAAATCAAAGAATGGATCTTGAATTAATCCTGGAGAAGGTTTAGATCGACTTATAAATCACATGTAGCTTCATAGAGCGAGGTTACTTGAACAATAGTAATCTCAACATTTTTAGCAATGGCTTGTCCTTGCAACCGTCTGCCAATACTTCTTCGTTTCTCCTCATCCACCCGTGGACTACTATCTGACAGCCAACATCCAAGTTCTAAGTCGCGGTACTTAAAAGACGCGAAGATTGACAAGCGTTGGAGAAAGACAACATTACTAAGGATGTAAGAAATAAAATGATACTCGTTCTCTGTTTCATTAAATCCATAAAATTCCACTTCCTTCAACTGAGTGTGGTGCCTGACAACTCTCTTCTCAGCTAGTTTACCATCACATGTCGATGAATGCTCCTACGAATAAAAACATTAGCCACAGATATAACGCAAGCATCATCATGATCATGACGGGGCGATGAATACCATTGATAGAGAGAACTTGTGCAGGAGGGGGCACACATCCAAAACAACAGTAGCAAGTGCTAGCAGATCGAGCTTCGTGTAGTATTTTAAAAATAAGGCCAACTGTCTGAGGCTGCCAAGAACGTCAACCTCACCTATCTTGAATACATTAGACAACTGCAAAAAACAGCTTTATTAAACATTTTATTGGCTTTTCTTAAGGAAATAAAGAATGGACAAACTGTGAAAACAGATTTCGCACCTTTAAGGAAGTGGCTGTATTCTGAAAAACCAGGCGTTTAAGTTGAGGTAGATCATTGGCAACCTTTTCAAATAAGTACGGAACTGAATCGTCCTCACGAGTTTCGATGTATAAATTTTGTAGCAATGGTACGTAAGTAAACGATAGTTCCATCATTTTGAAATCATGTAACACAAAATCAATTAGATTCATGGCAGACCACTGTCAAACTCTTTAATCGGAGATCGGGACCATGAATACATAATCTGGAAGGCAGCACACATTGCGTCAATTTTAATGACTGGAGGCAGGAACAATTCGACAAAATGCACTCTATTTCCTCAGAAGTGAATGCAACACTACTCATTTCAAGATCTTTGAGATAATTTTGGTTTAGTGCTTGGAAAACACCACCCTTCAAACATAGACGTTTCACCGACGATGCTTGGGGAAGAAAGTCAGAAGAAAAGACATGAGACTTGAATTCTTGCACATGTTCAGGACAAGTATATCCAATGGTAAGTTGTTCTATTCCCATGTTGCCAACATGATTCATCCAGTTTCGAAAACTGTCCAAGATGTGTTCATGAAAACAGCAAACCAATTCGAAGGACGTTATTTTAGAACCAGAATGATTTTGTAAAAAAGTATCTACTGCTCGGACAAACATCGTTGGCGATTGGCTCAAATTTTTCCCTGCATGATAATAATGACAAGAACAAGGAAATTTGATGTCTGTCGTAAAGGCGTAAACATGTCTCCATCTCCTGGATAGGACGCTCGTCCTAGCAGCATTTATGGCAGATAATCGCGATATAATCAAATTGATAATCTCATCTGGCAATTCACTAATCCTATCTTCCCTCTCCTCTGCATGCTTTATGCAAACAGAACAGCGTTAGTGCAAATATATTTGGAAGTTCAATCCACCAAGCTAGGCCTTCAAGAAACAACTTCAAAAGATAGGGAAAACAATATTTATTTATTTTTTAAAATTTTGATCTATATTTTGTCACTTTTAAGTCTCGTATCTATTTTTCTTTTTGTTTTTTAGAAAGAAAGTCTCGTATCTTTAAATGCTGGCAACTCCATTCCTTTTTCATGTCAAGTGTTGACACGCCGCTAGCTACCACATCAACGTAATATCGAAACAATGGATTAAATTGCAAAAACAATTCGACAGCTGAGTAAAAATGAAATTTGACATTGACAACATCCAGGGGCGGCCCTGAGTTGAGGCAGGCCGGGTGACCGCCCAGGTCCCCACCTTGAGACGGACCCCTAATTATTTTTAAATTAGTATTTATATAATACTTATATAATTTTAGTTAATAAAAAATTATATAACAAAATGAAAAAAATGATTATAGGTTTTTATGATTGCTTCCATTAGGTTAAATCAAAACAAACTCTCGTACCACACTAAATTTTTTTAATTTATCTACTTTCCTCCTGCGGCCATGCAAACAATTTACTCTAAACACTAGCAAATCTTCATTGTTCATAGATAGACATTTCGTCAAGTTTCTATTACTTACTATACAATTAAACCATGATATTCACTGAGATTGCAAATTTGAAATTGGGTATGTTTACAAAATGGTAACATTTTTTTTCCATTTTCTTCATTTACTAATTACTGCTTGATCGTTGCATTTCTATTTTATTAACTCATATTACATTAATTTATTATTCTCCTATATACATTTTTATTTTTGTTAGTTTTTTAGTTCATTATTTAGTACTATTTTATATTGCATATGGGTTCATATAAAATATTTTATTCTTGCATAATTATTCATTGTACGTACAATGTCAAAAAATATGACTTTGAGTGTATTTTAAATAATATTGATTGTGGAATAAGTTATTTTGAGAAATTATGTAAAATTTTTGTGACCTATAATTTTTTTAATTATATAATATAGTTTAATTTGATTATGATATTCGATTAGTCTACAACACTCTTCAAGTTAACGAAATTATCAATATTTTTATTCGACTCGGCCCGGCCCTAATTTATCTGATCGTCCTTGACAACATCGCAAAAATGAGAAAATAAGGTTAGTCTATGCTAAGTTGGAAATGTTTCTCCCCCTATTTCAATCATATTAAATCACGTGGGACCCTAATATTTGTATGGAAATTGACATATGTGTTAATGATCCAAAGATTGATATTTGACCAAATAATGGGGGAGAAGTATAGAATAATCCATCCATAATGGACCAAAAATACAGTTTTAGATTAAACTCACCGGATAACGTCTCGTTCGAGATTTTAGAACCCAAAATAATGCAACTCCGGCAAGAAGCAGCAAAGCCACGATCCCACAGCAGCCACTTCCTAGAACACAAGAATTGAGACTTTGTAGAAAAACCCACAAAAGAATGTCGGAGAGAATCGTAAGCAAGTGGGCAAAAAAGATTCAATCTTTCTCCCAAATTTGACCCACACAAAAACGTCACTATTCACATATTTTGGACAGCAAATTCATCAGAAGTAAAACTTACCAATCAAACAAACGTGCATCTTTTGGGGAAAATAATAATATTAGCTACTGTCCAAATCGTAACAAGTAGGGAAAAGATGCGACAATGTCTCCCTGAATTCTAATCCCTAATACATTTGTTCTTTCATTAGAACAAACTTCCGAAGAAGAAAAAAGAATGCCCAACTTTTTAATAGGCCAGGGCCCAGGAGGATAATTTTTCTGCATTAATATTAAGAATAAATAAATAAAAATATTTATTAGTGGATATTATAAAAATATGACATTTTTTAAAGATAAATATGGTATTTTTTCGAATTTACATAACTTGATATGATCGTTTGAAAAATAATAAAAATAAAATATTTATTGATTATATTATATAAAATATGACCATTTTTTTAAAAAAAATTTAGATAACATGATATTATGAAAAATAGTTTGGGATAATTGTTTCAATACACCCTTTATGAATGATTGATTGAAAACGTTGGGTTTCCCTCTAGGGTTTGAGAATCCTATTAGGGTTGGCTTGCCTGGTCATGTAGGTTTGTTCCACACGATCAAACTTTGATTTGTGCGTTGGTTTTAATCCACTGAAGAATGGATCCGGAGGATATTGTTAGGCTGGTAAAAGAGATGAAGCTTTCTTGCTCCAATCCTATTGAGGTGATCAATCTTGAAGAGGAGGACATTAGGATCGGGGAGGAAAGGTTAGCACGATGTTTGGTGACCAAGGTGCTTTCGACGAACGGTGTAAATCGGAAGCATTTCGCCAATAGATGCCCCTAATTATCCAAGCCGAAAGACGAATCGATATCGAGGCCACAGGTGATAATACCTTTTTTCTTTGAATTCCATTCTATGCGTGATCAGAATAGGGCATTGAGCGAAGGACCATGGAATTTCTCAAGATCACTCCTGATCTTTAAGAAACCAGTGGGGCTAAATAGTACACGCTCCATGTTTGACAAAACCGATTTCTGGATACAAATACATAATATTCCACGAGCATTTATGCATGAAGATCTCCCGCTGAGAATGGGACCATAGATGGGAACATTAAGGGAACTAGATAGGGGCAATAATGGCGTATTTTTGGGACGGTTTGCAAGTTATGCAATCATGGATGGCTCGCATGCTGATCAAGTGGCTAAGGATCCGTTGGAGATACCAAGAAGACCAGTTACGACAGGCCGAGCTAACAAGTTCAAGGAAGCACTTCAATTATTGATGATGAAATCACACGAGGGCATTGTATTTATTGATATTTAATTTGGAGGATGTTATAACCTTATTGGGGTCAAATGAGGTCAAGAAAGTGAAGAAACTGAAGGTCAAAGTCGAAGCTGTGGCGCGCCTGCGCGTACAAAGACTGAATTGATGAAGAATCTACGAAGCTTCAGCGCACCCGCGCCTTCCACATCGAGCGCCCGCGCTGCATCTGCGAAGCCCATACGCGCCCGCCCTGACTAGTGACGCGCCCGCTCTATCAACTTTTACACACACCGAAGTTGTTTGTGTGTGTGTTCAGGAATCTTAGTATTTTTGTATTATTTTGCTTATTTTGAGTCTTTTATTCCTACTAGAAAACTTTTAGGGGATATTATTATATCTTTAGATATATTTTGTGATATCTTTTATTATTTTGTAATTGTATTATAAATACAACAAACATTCATTATTTTGAATAACAATTAAGAATACAGATTATGGATTTTTCAAACTAAAATTCTCTCTAGAATTTTTCTTAAGACTTTTAGCTTTAATTCAAATCAAACTTATCAAAGTGTCAAAATTTTGTGGCGTTTGTCAATCGATTTTCACTTGGGTTGTCAAAGACAGGTTCCTTTGAAGGTCTAATTGAATTATTGATTGTTTTCTATCGTGATTCTATATTGCTAGTTACGGGTTCAACTAGAGGTGGAGATCAAAATCTGTTACTTTTTTCAAAAGTCGGGATAAAATATTTAATTTCTTTTGTATTCAAATTGAGGGTGTGATTCGCTATAATCGTGCTTGCATTTCATTCATAAGAATTCATATCAGTTGGTATCAAAGAAAGGCTTTGAGACAAGTAAGTATCTAATGAGTGCATTTTGTATGCATTAGTTCGTGATAAGTTTATGTCTATTTTGTGTGCATTCAATTGTTTTTATGCGTTTTTATGTGTTTTGGTGCATGCTTGTGTATTTCACTCTCCGGGTTAATTTTGTAGGAAAATGGATTTCTGAAGAATGAATTACGGAGCAGGCTTGGTCAAAAATTCAAATTTAATTTTATAGAGACCAAAATCAGATCTTCACAGTTCAAAATTAAGTTCAAGATGTTTTGAAGCTGCTGTCCAAATTTCAGCTTGATCCAACGGCTAAAATTCAAGATATGAATTTTTCAAACTCGTCGCACGGAGCAGATAAATCCACTCACTCGAGCGAGACTTGTGCTCGATTGAGCGAGCGAGACTTACAAAAAATCTTCCGGGATAGAAAGTTGCTCGCTCGAGCGAGCGAATCAAGCCCAGAAATCCTTCGAAATAGAGTCATGCTCGCTCGAGCGAGACCTGTGGTCGCTCGAGCAAGAGCAGCGTGCAGAATTTGTATTTTTGGAAACTCTTGCTCGGATTGGATGCTATCTTTGAAGACCCTTGGGCATATAAATACTCTTTCAATCATCAGATTAAGGGTTCCAACATGCAGAGAACGCAGACAAGAGGCGAGAGGCGGCTAGGCTTGGAGATTGGAGATTTGCTCCATCGTCATCAGAGTTTTTCTTTCTTTCTTCTTTTTGTTTGAATTCTAGTTTCAATTATTGAGTAGTTTGTTTTCAACCAAGACGGCGTGATTGGGCCGAACAATTTTATGTAGAAAACTTGGATGTTTGTTTGAGATTTTTCAGATTTGATTTTATTCTATTGATTGTCAGATTTATTTTTGTCTTGTGAATAGCCTGATCAACTGTTTGCTTGCATGCTAATCGATTCCAAGTCAACAGAGGAGGTATTGATTTCGATCACTTTGATAATCAACATATTGTAAAACCGACTAGAAATAGAATTCGGTTTCAGTGTGCGGTTTGGGTGTAAACTGAATTTTCACAAATATTTAATGTATTCAAATTTGATTCGAATTACGAAATATTAATCTGTCAATATTTGAGTAGGTTTGATTTATCTAGAAATAGACCTTTGAACCATTTAGGAGAATTTCCGTAATCTAAGATTAAATCTGAGTCCTAAATCGACTACATGCTACATTATTTGTTCGGTATCTACGTGTGTCTTGGTTGTCTCGTTTTAATTAAATTTTCTTTTCAAATATTTTAATTCTTATTTCTTAAGCATTTTTTATTATAAATTCTTATTTTATTTAAATAAAATTGCTTTTTATGATTTTGTCTAGATTAAGCTAAATAATTAATTCGTGAGAATTGACTGCAATCCCTGTGGGATCGATACTTGGACTCTCTGTCCACTTTACTATTACTTGACCTGGTACGCTTGCCAGTAGATTCATATCATACCAATTTATCCGGTCAAGTTTTTGGCGCCGTTTTCGGGGACTGTTTGATATCAAAATTTTTATTTCGTTTGAGATTAGACTTAATTTTAATTTATTTTATTAAATTCTGAAATTTTCTTCTTTTCTTGGTTATTTTCAGGTACTCATCTGCTAGTGCATGCACCGATCTTGACACACCAAATATCTCTTATCACTGGACTTGGAGATCGAGCGCACACTTAGTAGGATTTGGAAAGCTAGGAGAGATATTAATCTGGAACTCGATTCAGAAACAGAAGAAGAGATGACGGACAACCGTAATGTATGGGATCTGATTAGGCCGCCAGTTGAAGGTTATGGATCTAGCATAGTTCGCCCCACTATTGAGGCGAACAATTTTGAGCTGAAACCCTCTACTATTCAGCTGATCCAACTGCAAGCAAGATTTGGGGTATATCTGTGGAGGACCCCTACGCTCATCTGAGCGTTTTCTATCGATCTGCAACACGTTCAAGGTTAATGGGGTAACATCTGATGCAGTGCGACTGCGGTTATTCCCATTTTCTCTACAGGGAGATGCACTTGAGTGGCTAGATGATCTGCCTACCGGTTCTATCACTATCTGGACTGAGCTTGTTCAAACTTTTTTGAACAAGTATTTTCCTCCTACGAAGATGGAGAAGTTATTTTTTGACATTATTTCTTACAGGAAAAAGGAGGGAGAGTCCTTACATGCAGCATGGACTAGATCTAAGAAGATGTTGAGGATGTGTCCTCAAAATAATCTCACTCAGAGCCAGCCGACACAGACATTGTAGCGACCCAACCCGGATCCACTACCTAATCAGAGTTAAGAGCATAATTAAGCATGCATTAAAGTAAATCGCTGCGGAAGACTTAAATAAAAGAAGACCGGCAGAATACAACTGGTTAAACAAATTTGATTATACAACCTAATCGAATGAATAAGCCTAAAGGCAAAACCTACAACTAATCTTGTTGTCTTCACTAGTCACTGGCTACTCCAAGCTCCTGGTGCTCAATCTTGCACCTACACCTGCCCCATCGAATGGGGTGTCTAGATACACAGAAAAGACTAGACGTGAGCTCTAAGCTCAATACGAAAGCACGGGTAAAACATACAAATATGATGCATGCAAATGACAGGGTATCCATATCTGGGATAACTGTATACAACTGCTCGGTAATGACGCCTAGGACATTAGTGGTACAACCCAGGGAGCAAACCCTGCGTACACTGCTCATTCCTAACGGATGTGGACCGTGTCCCCTAGATGCTAGTACCATCCCATACCCGTCGGTAGCAAAGCACTAGACATCAACTGTCCAAACAGGGCTGAGTTACCCTACATGGCTCATCTCAAAATATGGACATGCACAATATGATATGCACATGCTGCATAATAATATGACACACAAATGCAACATATAAGCATGCAAAACCCGCTGGCTATCTCAGTCAGTACTTACATACCTTATTACATGTAGTCCTACCAGTCCCACTCTAGGTTCCAAGCCTATCATCAAATCTACAATGCAAATATCCATGCATCATTATTTAAGCTCTAAAAGCCTTAACTAAGCTATTGCATACTTCTCAATATTTTTAAGGAGACCATAGCTATACCTGCGTCCGTCGTCAGCCCATTGATGGCGACTATCCCGCAACTATGGGCACACCCCTGCTGCAGCTCTACAGCCTCGAGCACGACTCCACTACACGAGCACTGCTCCGCTACTATGTCAGACACTGTCTAACTATGCTAGAATATATTCCCTACTACAACTCTAAAATAAGAGTACCCAAAGCCCTAAAATAGAGCCACGTGGGCGAAGGAGAGGATTTCGGAATTCGCACGAATGAGGAGCTCGGACCTCATATTTATAGAACACGTTCGGATCGTCCAAACTAGCCTTCGGAGCGTTCGAACTGCTTCGGGCCGTCCGATCGTCTCATCGGATCGTCCGATCTCCGCCACATGTCAATCCAATCGCATGCAACCATGCACTTGTCCCGAACACTGTTCGGATGGTCCGATCTCGCCCTTCGGTTCATGCGAACCCTGTCCGGATGACGTCACCAATGACTTATTAATTTGGGACAGCTGGCTGGGCTATAGTTCGGATCGTCCGAACCCACTTCGGATCGTCCAAAGTCTTCAGAGCCTCCGAAGTCTGGCTCCGTCCATTTTCGGATCGTCCGAACCTTCCGAACCTTACCCACCATTTTTGAGTGTCCTGAATCCATTTTTGAACTCTATTAACCCATTTGAAATTTCCTTAATCATGTTTTACTTAACCTAAACATGATTACACGATTAATTATGCATTAATCGTTAATTCTGGATATAGGTCACTACATTCTCCCCCCCTTAAAATATTTCGTCCTCAAAATCTTGAGTAAAACCTCGAGAACGATAAAAACATTTGCCTGAGTGTCTGGTCAAAATAGCTTCCGAAAAACTCAGACTCTTGTCAAATTCCCTGTAAGCATCCATTAAATGCTGCACCGCATTAATATTCTTCCAACTGAAGATTACTGCTCTACTGGTCGACAGTCAAACTCCTCTAGCGCTATCGTGTCACAACACTGATACATCTTCCATTCTGACTATGATCTCACTGCCCACGAAGGATACAAACACCTGCTTGATCGAGATCATCATCCCATGTAAAATCTTAAACTGACGAAGACTAAGTCATAACCTGACCAGCTTAAGACATTTGTCGAACCACTAACCGAAACTCGATCTAACCATCTAATGGTTCCAAAACTTTTCAGTGTTCAACACCTCTTGTCAGGAAACACTAATCCCAAGACTGTGTTGACACAACAAAACCCGAATTCCCTCTCAAGAGAATCTTATTGACCCAAAGCTATACTCCAACATAACTGCTTAACATGATTCCAAACTGGTCATCCATCCCATGCTCCACCGAAGCGAACGAGCTTCCCAAGCAATTACTGGGAACTCAGACCATCCAGTCTAGTACCAATCACAGTTCATGTTTCTTAGTATAACTCAACACTGTGCCCTGATGAAAACTATCATCGCTCACCGATAATGACATTAAGTCATCTTCTAACCATCGGCTTGCGAAGTCACGCATACATTGCAATAGAAGTTATCACACCTCTGATGATCTACATCATCTCTACCATAGGTTATTCACTCACGAATTCAATCAATGGACATCCTCCTGATAGTTATACATACTCGCAATAACTGTATGCTCATCAAGACTAAGGCAAGCTCCCACCAATATGCTCGACTGGGACATTCCATAGTGCACAGACATTTGGAAACGCTTCCTATTCCATCTCGACACCCGACAGTTACATGCGTCTGATATAAATCAACTCGAAGTCTCTGATTATAACTTCATCGCTCGTCCCAACTTCCCAAGGTTGAACATAAAGATCCTGGAAAACTAAATCCCAACGGATCCTACAGAGTCAAATCATTCCTTTTTGCTGAAGGCATCAACCTTAGCGCTGAAAAGACTAATTCATCTATTCCCTAGTCACTCCGAGAAAACACTTATGCTCGAAGTAACTTGTCACACAAAACGTCTCTGATTGTCGTTCATTGCTAAAACACAATATCTTTGACAAACAGTCTGCATGGATGTGACTCACTGACTAAAAAGAACAAATTCGATCCGTCACGATCTTGCGAAATCTTTGATCCTAAAGGCAAACCTCGTTGGCTACTAAGTCGATCCTTGACTATCTCAGTCACTCCAGAGATATCGCATATCACTCGCTGAAAGATTAGTGACACCACCTGCTGGATCTCGAGAACAAGATCCCAGCTAATGTCATATCTCACGATCATCCACTGATGTTCATACGAGTACACAATTCTCGTTGGATCTCAAACACAACGATATACTAAGACATCATCACAAGAACACTTTCCTGGGAACTACCAATTTACTTGCTTGTTTCTCCTGACAAGTTAACACCTAACTTGACCATACAAGTCAATTGAAATCTTTCGGTATATTCATCTCTGGCAAACCTATAGACTCCAAAGCATCACCTGCTCCGAGACTGTACCAAGTACTCATCTCCTAATTAAGCACTAAGCGACAAAATACTATCCCAAGTATTTATCGATTGCTATATCCAAATCATCACTGATTGGATTTACCCTATCGATCTCGTCGAACTACTGATGCTCGCACTTGTCCGATCAAACAATCGCTGATCATCTAAACCTACGTGGCTCAATCAATAACCATGACTCAGCTGCCACGAAGAACTATTTCCAAACACTTGGAATACCCAAATTTCTCTGGTTCCAACACACCCATACTTGATAACTAGAAAATAGCTATTAGTAGCCTATCGACACAATCTCGTGCCTTACTACTGACAGCTATCTTGTGTAAGAGTAGGTGCCCAGTGAGCCAACTGTGTGGCTATGGGCTTTGATGACTCTTTGTATAAACAATCTTTTGTTTAATATTATTTACACTTTTATTAATGGCAATGACTTTATATTACTTCATATTGTTATATTGTGATATACTATTGTTGTTTTGATAAAGACCTTGAATATACTATAGTGTATGTAAGATGTGGTAGAACATGGGGATGTCTATCATGAAATACATCTTATAGTCATTGTATATAAGGATCGCTCGAGTTTGAGACTAGCATTTGCGATGCGGAGTACCACGTTTCATTGGTAGGGAACATGGGGATGTTCGAAGCATGCAAATGGATATTCATAGGATGAATAATCGAACTACCCTATCCGGACTTTCCAAGTGGTTATCACTTATCGAGTGGATAAAGTCCGCGGTTTTGGTTGTACACCATTAGTCCTTACGACTTGAAACATCATGGAGACTCTATATGCTAGTGCTGTGCTTTGACTCGTTTACCGACTCTATGGGGGTCATCAGGTGTCGAGATTGGGTACAGTTACGACACATATAGGAGTCAATGCATTGTTGTCAAGGATTCACCACATACTTGCGAGTGTGGATATCCTATGCGATCTGAGGAGATATTAGTGTGACAAATCTCTGGCCAGAGTACTTGATGTGATTTAAGAAATGGTTTCTTAGTAGCACATGCGATGTCACTAATTTGATCTTCAAGATGTATTGCATAGTTATCGAATCTTGAGAGACTCTCGATATACCAATGGTTGTTGATTCGATCGGGATATATGGATGAAGGGACCGTACTGTACGCTAACCAAAATCTACTGGTTCTTGTAGGCACTATCAGTGATACCTAGGGAATCATGGGGCGATGTTGCTAGGCGCTTTACCATGATTCGTTGGGCAAGTCGGAAAGTGTTGTTCCGAGTCACAAGGAGTTGTGAGCTCACGGCTAGCTGTATCACCGAACCATTGAGGGTCACACAGTGTAATGGAGTTTTAATCCCCGTTGAGATA